>NC_134358.1:497978243-498278243 GCF_048569485.1 Anomaloglossus baeobatrachus
TCTTATTCCACGTTTGCTTAATATGTAAATAAGCTCTTAAGATCTTTGGGCCGGACTCAGATCTCCCTGAGAATCTACCTGCAGAGCTTAATTTACATAACAGGGGTGTTACTGGTGTGAGACATGTAATGACTGACAGTCTGGTTTCCTAAGATACATGTCTCACACTCTTAGCTCCTCCTTTTATTGAAAATAAGCTCTGGATAGAGATCTGTGTCCAGCCCATAGCTATTAACAGCTTATTGACATATTAAGAAAATGTGGACTTTTCTGGAATAAGACATTGGATCGCAGATATCAAGATATCATTTTATTCAGCTTCCTATGATGTACATGCCCATGTAGATGACTTTGGAGGGTTAATTCAACTGATAATTTCCCTTTAACTCATTGCATCTATTTAGGAGACACACCATATAGATGATATGTTCTGCTAATTTAAGTATCTGTGTTTCAAATCACTGTATATATTGTCATATACTTATCAGAATGATAATGTGAAGTGTCTAAGTGTCAATTTGTCTGGATTTTTTTTAAGACACAAATGTAAATGGTGGATACCTAAATGCTTGAGGAGAAGGAGTAGGAGCAACATCAGCAACATGTAAGTATTTTAACCCCTTTCCCAGAGGATATGTCCTTATGTCCTAACTGCTTTCTTCCAGATGTAAAATTATACAATGGTTTTTCCCAGTAGTTACAAGGCCGAAGATCTGTCCTCATGCAGCGAATGTGAAAGTGCTATTTATACAATGAGCTATTACCAAAATTTTCATACTATACATCATAAAGCCCTCACATAGTTCTCCTAAATACAGTATGAGCCCCTACATAGCTCATCTATAGAGTATGAGCCCCCACATAGTGTCCTGTATACATTATGAACCCCCACATAGACTCCTATATACAGTATGAGTCCCCAAATACCTCTACTAGATAGAGTATGAACCCCAACATAGTCTCTATATACAGTATGGGCCCCAACATAGTCCCTATATACAGTATGAGCCCTCACATAGTCCCCTATATACAGTATGAGCCCCTACATAGCCCTCCTATATACAGCATGAGTACCCACATAGCTCTTCAATCTACAATTACACATGTCACATACATATATATACATATAAAGAAAACATATACGGTACTCACCTTGCTCCCGTTTCTCCGCTGCTGCGCTCTGCTTTGGTCTCCGGTGCACTGACTCTCTGCACAGCCGGCACAATGATATGACGTCATGGCCTATGCTGTCTCAATTGCACTTGGTGATTGGTGGAAGAAGGAGCCGTTGGCTTTGTCCTCCAATGTATTCAGCACTATCTGCATCCTGGGAATGAAGAGAGTGGTGACCCTGGGACGCCGGCGGCGGAGAGAATGGTGCAGGCCGCACTTTGCCCATGTCTGATCTACTGTATATCATGTGGCGATGTATATGAGACATGTCAGACATTCTCCTCATTGTCTGTGTCGCTATAGGACTAGGATTATTATTTTACTTACTATTTACTTGTTATCATTTCTTCTATTTTTCCAGCAGCAAAAAGGACAGCAAAGAGAAAGCGAGCATTCCACCAAAGTAAGGAAACGTTTCCCCCATTGTTGTAAATAACATTTTGTTAGACTGAGGCCCATAATATAATTAGATATATTTGTGGCTTCCCATTATTTCTCTATACTATATTGTATATTTTTAACAGAAGAAAACAATATTTCCCTGTCTATCTACAGTATTCGCCCCATAGTGAGAGAAAAGCATTTCCCTTTTCAGTTCCCGACTTCTAAACTCACTATCTCTCCCGTCCTTCCTTTTCCATTTAAACACTTTTTACCAATTGTTTGTCTTCCTTTTAGGCTCTTCAGATTATTTTCATGCTGCATCAGCAAAAAAATGACAGTGAATGAGTGAAAAAATGAGTGAAAAAAAGAAAAACGTAAGTAGTTTTCAAAATATTTATTGAAAGATTTTAAGATTTACAAGATGTTTTCAGTATCATCTTATCAATATGTAGTATAAGCTCCTCCTGTATACAGTCCCCACAGAGCTCCTATACACAGTATGAGCCCTCACATAGCCCCTATATCAGTATGAGCCCTTATATATCCCCTATATACATTATGAGTCTGCCTATTGCTCCTATACACAGTATGAGCCCTCCCATAATCCCCTATATATAGCATAAACTCCACATATTCCCCTAAACACAGTATGAGCCCTCACATAGCCCCCTATATACAGCTTGAGTCCCCACATAACCTCCTATACACAGTATGAACCCTCACATAGTCCTCTATATATAGCATAAATCCCACATATCCCCCTAAACACAGTATGAGCCCTCACATAGCCCCCTATATACAGCTTGAGTCCCCACATAGCCTCCTATACACAGTATGAGCCCTCACATAGTCCCCTATATATCATAAGCCCCACATATCTCACTTTACACAGTATGAACTCTCACATATCCCCCTTTATACAGCTTGAGTCCCCACATAGCCTCCTATACATAGTGTAAGCCCTCATATAGCTCATACATAGGTCCCTATATACAGTATAAGCCCCTGCTTAGCTCCCTATATACAAGCACACATCCCATACACAAACTAATAAAAAAAGAAAACACAACACCGAATCACCTCGCTCTGCTCTGGTCCCCAGGGGTCCTCTTGTTCTTGTGGCTGGTGCATACAAGTTTGTGCCGATGCGATGATGTCACAGAAAAGGAGATGGGCTCCCCTGAAACTGCGCTGCCATTCTGTATTGGTGCCAACAGAACCCCAGGAGAACTCCCTATCTGGAAATGTGCACCACCAAAGGCAGCACACAAAGCATAATAATGAAGGCGTTCTGGACATGGGCTCCCCACAGAAGCCAGATTGCCCTCAAAAAATTCTGCCTATGTGTATACACACACACACACACATATATTGTTTACAGGTCTTTAACTGACTATTACTCCATGGTGTTTCCATCTTACTCTATGTCCAGTTTTTTAAGCTATAATTATCTCTCAGGCTTAGGAGTACTGACACAATCGAGTACAAACACTACTGTACTACATATCTTTTATTTTTTGTATTGTTGGTTTAATAAGTCATTATTATATGCACTGTGACTATTAATTGGTTTTGATGTGTGTTCTTCGCAGATCTTTCAGCTGTAGTTATCATGGAGTCTAACTACAATAAATATACCAGAGGATTAATAATTGTTTAACGATAAAAGGAAAACAATGGTTCAGTTGGAAAAGCCGCGATAACTGTATAACAGTAAAAGGAACCCCAATAAGATAATTGATCCCCTAGACAATTGGGAATCCCTTTAGAGGCTATATTCCTTTGTGGATTGTGGGAAGTGCATAGAAGGATGGTAATATCGGGGTGTTGGGTACCAGTAAAAGAAATTCTTCTTTTGAGATGAGCTGACTATCTGTAGCATCGATGAGCTGAGATGTCAATGAGTCACAGTAGGCACGGGTAGGGTCATTACATAAAATCTTGTATGTTTCCCCATCTCTCAGGATTTAGTAACACATATATATGGAAGTTTGAGGATCCAGTAATACCATATTTCCAGCCTTATCAGAGAGTTTAATGATAATCTCCTGGTTATTCTCAAGATCATACAAAATACGGACCTCTTCCCTGGGAGGATTACACAGTGAAGGATCTCCATTTTTGTTAATCTTTTTATTTTTACCCTCTTTGATTTTGAGAAAGGTAGCCACAGAGTTTAAATACCCATGTGATGGCATTTTAGTACACTTAGCCTTGAGATTAGTGAAATGGTCAAGGCCTCATGTCATTACACCCTCTGAAATTAGGTTGGTGAGGGTATAGATACCCTTAATGTCTCTTATGGCTCTTATAAAATTTGTGCCATTTTAATTTCCTACAGAAGAGGTTAAGGTTCCTGTAACATAGCCCAAGGCGATAGTCATGGGAGAAGGCTTCATTCTCCATGCCTGGGCACGCCACAAAAAATTGAGTGTTTGGGTTGTGACTGTGTTGCGGTGTCTCGGGAACAGAGCTCGTCCAGTGTGTTGCACTTAGAACAGTACCGTCCCATTTCTGCCATTCAATGAGGAAGTCAGTGAGTCTTGCAGGGCAGGGGCCATAGTGTTCCAACGTCACATCTGGTGATGACGTGGGTGTCAGGTAATCGGATGGCAGTGGATGACAAATTGAAGACTGCATGAGCGGCATCACTGCGCATGTCTAGGAGAGAGACAGAAATAATTAGATGTAAATGCCAAGAAGTGGAAGCAGGAGGAAAGGATGAAGGGTATAGGAAATGTTAGAGAAAATAAAAGAAAGTATCACTATGTACTGCACGTAGATAAAGGGAGAAGAAAACATGAATCAAAAGAAGAATAGAATAAGAAAAAAATTTAAAAAATCAATAAAAAAATGGAGAAAATATAAAAACAAAACAAAAATAAAATGTAAATAAAATAAAAATAAAATAAAAAAAGATAAAAAGAAATAAAATAACATAAAGATAAAAAAAATAAAATAAAGTAAAAACCAAGAAGAAAAAAAGAAAAGAGAAATAACAATCAAAATACAATATAGACAAAAATAACAGGAGAAAAAGGAAGAAAAAAGGAATGTCTTATACCAATACTTGATTGACGTGATCCCACAGCCTATGACAGGTTACGTGCAGTACTAAAAATAAGAGAGAAAATTATGAGTAAGGTAAAAATAAACCAAATAGAGAACATGGAACTAAACATTAAGAAAAACTAGAAATGTCAAAATCTCTGTTTTGGCCTTTAGGTTCCAAAGTTTGTAGGGTGAAGATCCAAAAAGGATTCCCTTTTTTTGAGAAGGATAACCCTGTTACCACCCCGTCTGTGTTGGGATATCTGTTCTAGCACTTGGAATTTAAGCTGTGAAAGTCTGTGTCCCTTCTGATGGAAGTGGAATGATAGTGGGAGAGACATTTTCTCACAATAAATAGTGGACTTGTGCTGTGAGATCCTGTCCCTTACTTGTTGCGTGGTCCCACCTATATACAACAATCTGCAGGGGCATTTGATTACATACACCACAAAAGAGGAGTCACAAGTAAAGAACCCATTGATTCCTTTAAGGACATTGTTGCACTGTAGACAAATGAAGCATGGGAATGTCCGTCTTTTAGGTGTAAACTAATGTGATTGGGTCAATGTTGGAGCCAAGGGACCCTTAGGGTACACTAGGAAAAGAATCTTCCCTCCACCCCTTTATTCTATCAGCCCCATATATTTGTTTGCGCTTTAGGTGAATGTCTACTATGACCCACTAGGTGATTTATATATATTGGGACATTACTTTTTGTTGATTTTAATTATAACTAAAGAATATCTTTAATTTGGGGTTCCTTTTAATGTTATACAGTTAGCATTGACTATAAAGCCAGTAAACGATCTTGGCTTTCCCAACTGAACCAGGAAAAAGGTGCCTTTTAATTCAGAAGACTCATTCAGTGGTGCCTTACCCACATCGTTTACAACCCTATGAAAAATAATAGCATCTGGATCAGGAAAGAGACTACATATTTCAAGAAGGGAGTCAAGAGTACTCTTTCCCCAAAGTCTTCTAAAGCTCTTCCAGTAGACGCTTAAAGGATTCAGAGACCAGGAAAGGTTATCACCGTACAATCTTTTGTAGGCTCTGTTCAGTGCCCAGTGCACAAACGAATGGCCAAAAATCCATATAGTGACACCTGAAAAAAAAATAAGAAAAGGAAATAATTGACAAACATAAAAATCCAGTCTGATGAAAAGCTTATTCTGCTTGGAAGACAATCTACCATTCTGCCCTTACAAGATAAGAAATCCAACCATCCCCAACGGCAGCTCTTTTGGCTCCAACAAGGAAAGAATGTGAAGAAATCTCTCACCAATCAACCCGAGACTTTTTATATGTTGTGAAAGAACCATTCTGTATTGAAACATTATCATGGGGCACAAATCACTATAAATCAATAAGTGATACCAACCCGACAGCCTGGTACCCATGAAACTAGAAAGCAACTTACCAAGGATGAGTTACTGTCAACCACCCGCCTACATGGTCCTACCCTCTTCATCGCACATTATGAACATCCTTCACTGAATAGAAGAATTCACTCAGAGGCAAAAGCTCACCAATTAACATAAATGCAACAACCAAAAATTCAAGATCGGACTTCTCTCTTTTCTTTTCTCTGAACAGGAAAATGTTCTCCAAGGCAAAAGATCACCAATTATCTTTGACGCTCCAGAAACTCCTCGGTGATTTCCAATATAAGCCTATTGTAGAAAAAATCAAAATATTTATTCTGTATCAATAAATGAAGTTATTTTTATGACTCTGCATCTGGATCTTTTCCTGTTATCTCCCATTTAATGGCGTCTTTAGCTGAGATGCTTTCCGTGCTCCAGACCCAATCAAGGTAACATGTGGTGAACTGGACTTACCCCTTTCCTTTTACCAATTATGTTGATATAAACTTAACAACTAATAAGGCAAGATTGGATCTCTCCTGCCAGGAAAATTATTCCCTTTCTTACAGCATTTTATTATTAGTTTAATGACAAGAAATTTAAAATTATATACCTGCATAAAATTTCATTACAGAATAATATGGCAGATGCTCTTTAACCCCTTCACCCCCCCGGGCGACTTTTCGTTTTGGTTTTTTTTTGCTCCCCTTCTTCTGAGAGCCATAACCTTTTTATTTTTCAGTCAATTTTGCCATATAAGGCTACTTTCACACTTGCGTTGTGCGGCATCCGTTGCAATCCGCCGCCTTGAGGAATTACGGTAACCTTTGCAGGAAGCTGTTTATTCCTTATAGGCTTCTATTAAGGGCGGATTGCAATGGATGCCCTTGCGTTGCATCCGCCCCGCGGCGCATCAGTTGTGTTGTCGGTGACCGTCAGTGCCCGTCGGGTGGAAGGAACGCTGAATGTAGCGTTTTGTGTTGCTGTAAAAAAATTGCACTCCACAGGATTCCGTCGGGATGCATTAGAGGCATAATGAATGTCTATGGTGCTGGATTCCGTCGCCATGCGTTTGGCGATGGATTCCAGTGCAGGATTCCATCACATTCTACTGAGCATGCTCAGCATTTCCAGCAGAACGTTCTAAATCATTTAAAATCACTCCTGGTCTCTCTCCCCGCTCTCACCCCCTCTCTCATACTCACCGATCACCGTCGCGGCGCTGCACGGCTGTCACACTGCTCTGGCAGCTTCTACTGCTTTTGAAAATGCCGGCCGCTCATTATTCAATCTTGTATTCCCTGCTTCCCCAGCCCACCGGCGCTTGTGATAGGTTGCAGTCAGACACGCCCCCACGCTGAGTGACAGCTGTCTCACTGCAACCAATCACAGCCTGATCTATATCGTGCAGTACAATAAATAAAAAATAATTGAAAACAAACGGCGTACAGTCCCCCCCAATTTTTATACCAATCAGGATAAAGCCACATGGCTGAAGGCTGGTATTCTCAGGATAGGGAGCCCCACTTATGGGGAGTCCCCAGCCTAAAAATATCAGCCAGCAGCCGCCCAAAATTGCCCCATCCATTAGATGCGACAGTCCCAGGACGCTACCCGTCTCATCCCGAATTGCCCTGGTGCAGTGGCAATCAGGGTAATAAGGAGTTAATGGCAGCCCATAGCTGCCACTTATTCCTAGGTTAATCATGGCAGGCGTCTCCCCGAGATACCTACCATGATTAACCTGTAAGTGAAAGTAAATAAACACATATACCCGAAAAAATACTTTATTTGGAATAAAAGAAAAAAAGAACACCCTTTTCACCTATTTACAGTATTAAAATCCCCCAAATACCCATCCAGGTCCGGCGTAATCCAGAAGGTCCCACGACGCATCCAGCTCTGCTACATGAAGCTGACAGGAGCGGCAGTAGAACACCGCCGCTTCTGTGAGCTCCATGCAGAAACTGAAGGGAGTCGCGCTGTCAGCAGGGCCGTCACTGAGGTAGTGCTGGCGTGTGTGCAGTGATGATGGGTGCGGTAGTGCCTGCGTGTGCGGTGATGATGGGTGCAGTAGTGCTGGGGTGTGTGCGTTGATGATGGGTATAGTAGTGTTGGGGTGTGAGCGGTGATGATAGGTGCGGTAGTGCCTGGTTGTGTATGGTGATGATGGGTGCACTAATGCCTGGGTGTGTGCGGTGATGATGGGAGCAGTAGTGCCTGGGTGTGTGTGGTGATGATGGGAGCGGTAGTGCCGGTGTATGTGCGGTGATGATGGGGGCGGTAGTGCCGGTGTATGTGCGGTGATGATGGGAGCGGTAGTGCCGGGGTGTGTGCGGTGATGATGTAAGCGGTAGTGCCGGGGTGTGTGCGGTGATGATGGGAGCAGTAGTGCCGGTTTATGTGCAGTGATGATGGGGGCGGTAGTGCCGGTGTATGTGCGGTGATGATGGGGGTGGTAGTGCATGCGTCTGTGCGGTGATGATGGGTACAGTAGTTCTGGGGTGTGTGCGGTGATGATGGGTGCAGTAGTGCCGGGGTGTGTGTGGTGATGACAGGGGTGGTAGTGCCGAGGTGTGAGCGGTGATGATGGGTGCGGTAGTGCCAGGGTGTGAGCGGTGATGATGGGTGCGGTAGTGCCAGGGTGTGAGCGGTGATGATGGGTGCGGTAGTGTCGGGGTGTGTGCGGTGATGATGGGGGCGGTAGTACAGGGTGTGTGCGGTGATGCTGGGTGCAGTAGTGCCTGGGTGTGTGTGGTGATGATGGGGTGGTAGTGCCGGGGTGTGTGCGGTCGTGATGGGTGCAGTAGTGCCTGGGTGTGTGCGGTGATGATGGGTGCAGTAGTGCCGGGGTGTGTGCGGTGATGATGGGTGCAGTAGTGCCGGGGTGTGTGGTGAAGATGAGGGCTCTCTCGGCTAAAGAAAAAACTTAACGCAACGCGTTATTTCACAGCAATCCGTTGCCTTTATTATCACACTATTTGCAAGGCATTTGTCACATGCGTCACACAACGCACTGTGACGGATGTCAAACGACACAAGTGTGAAAGCGCCCTAATGCTATGTGTGCACTTTGCGTTTTACCGTGACAAATATTCTGCAGCGTTTTGTCACTGCATATGAATACCGCCCCGCGCTCGGCTGCAGCCGAGCCACTTGGATCCGGGCTCGTGTGTCGGTGGCTCGAGTGTCTCCGGTCCGGGGGTCACGTCGCTCTGTAAGGGGGCTGGCGTGTTGAGTGGGGTTTTTGGTTTAGGTTAGAGTTCGTAACGCCACCCACGGGTTGTGGTGAATGTAGGCACCACTGCTGCCGGTTACTGGGCACCCCGGGGGAGATGTTGGGGGCAGCTTGTGATGTTAACCCCTCTGTGGGCAGGGGATGGTGGCCCCGGGACCCGGTTGATGTGGTGCAGTGTTGGTGCGTGGCCCACGGGCCCAGTAGTACTCACTCGGACAAACACACAGGAGTCTCTGGTAAACCAAACGGTGGATAGTCGGTGCCCGCAGCCGGTCGCTTTGGTCCCTAATACGGTTGGTGGTGTCCGTCTTCTCCTGCACCTGTTTTGTAGAATTGGACAACCGCGCTTCAGCGATGGGAGTCCCGCTCCCCGGCGTGTACGTCGGGAGAGCCCGTTGCCCACAGGCGCTGGCCCGTTGGATCTCTTGGACCTTGTCGGTGGCCGTTATCCGGAATCGGTGGGCTGTTGTCTTCTTTCGGGACTTTGGGTGGGAAAGGAGCTAAAGTCCAGACCTCATGCAGTTAATTAATATAGAAGAAGAAGAGTAGATTCGGGACCGCGTTTCAGGGTCTGAGTACCCCCACTTGTGCTCCGGTTTCCAGCTGGTTCCCTGGTTCAGTACCAGCGGGCCACTACCCTGTCCTGGCTACCTACAGTTCCACCAGGCTGTCTTCCTGGCTCCTGCAGACGGCCACCACCATCTGCCTCCTGGCCACAAGTGCCCGAGCTCCTACCCAGGGCACAGACAGATTTGCTCCTCCACTCCACTTCACTGTCAAAACTAGACTAGACTAACTGTTTTTCCTGCCTCTGGGCATGTGAACTCCTTGGGACGTGGCCAACCACCAGGCTCCGCCCCGATGGTGTGGACATCAAACCCAGAGGGAGGTAACCAGGGTTTATTTGGTTGGCTGCTGTCACCTTATTTGGGGATGGGTGTAGTGCAAGGGCCTAACTGTGACTACCTGGCTAGTCCAGAGCGTCACACTCCCCCTTGGTTGAATGCAGACCATCCGCAGGCTGCCCAACCACCACTGGTTTATTTTGTAACTGAAAAGATAAGAAAAGGGAAAATACACAATACAATCATAATAACATTATTTACATAATAAAACTTCAGGAATCATCCCATTACGGGAGGCAGGTTTCTTAAAAGTTACGAACATTTTATTAATAGGAGCGAGTCCTTCCGTTTGCCCACCCAAGGAAACCTAGCCTTGATGGTGCCTCTAAAAACATAGGTCAGCACCCCTTTTCCCCAGTCCAGAAATCGGGCCCAAGTCCTGGTATCGCCCACAACGGGCCGAGTACAAAGTTCCATACCCGGCAGTCTCTCAGAGACCTCATGTCCAGGGGACCTTGTCACCGGTTCCATTGGTGACGGGACCCCGGCCTTCTCTGCCACAGGCCCTTCCTCCAACCAGCCTCTCCGGGGACTGTAGGACAGAAGGGTGGTCCAAAGTGGCTATTTACAAGGCCCAATTGTTTTTGGGTGGCCTGCCAGTTCTCAGCCTTGTCTATAAAACGGGGTTAAAGCAAAGTCCCAACGGGATGTGCAGAATGGCCCCAACGGGGACTTCAACATGGCAGCCGGGAACCGCTACCATACTCCAGCATTCTTCCTCATACTCCTCCTCGACCAAGACCTCGGAGCTGTACGGTGGGGGAGGGGACTGGGGCCGCCTTGGAACATTACGGCTCTCCTTCCTCTTCACATTGAGGGCAAACCAGCCCCTCTCCCCGCAGTGACGGGTGTACGTTACCAGGTAACTGGGTAGCAGGTCACGGTCCGGGTAACCCATCGGGAGGTGGGAGTTAAAGTTCCAATGGGAAACGAAGATCTCGGCCTCCAGGCCCGGTTCAAAGATGAACCCCCATCCACGCTGGGGGTCAAATTGGCGGACTTGGCCTTCGTAGGTCTGGCCCCGCACCTGGAAGGTGGCACTCCGCAAATTCTCCTTTTTGTGGATGGTGCGGGCCAGCACCTCTGCTCTCCACTGCTCACGGACCGCTATTGTCCGGCCCAGCTGGTTCAGCTGTCGCTCCCAGTACGGAGCATCCGCCTGCTCCCGCTGCGCGAGGCTCGGGCCCTGCCGGAGATCCCCCGTACCGGCTAAGACCAATACCCTTGAGGCTGGAGAGCCCTGTAGTGACGTGGCCTGTGGTGCTGCTCTGCAGCGGCAACCCTGCGCTGCCTCAGCCGAGGCCTGGGGTTTGGGAGCGACGGACCTCACCTGCCGGGCCTTCTTCCGGGCAGATTCCACTTTCTCCGTGGCCGGGCGAACTGCTGAGGCCGGGACTTCTTTGGGCGCGGTCACTTCCGGGACCGGCGGCTTCTCCTCGTGGACGGGCACCTCCCAGGGAACCTTCCACGGCAACGGGATCGGTTCGGGCTGAACGAAGGGCTGTCCACGGGCATCGTCTACAGTTCCTCCACTCCACTTCACTGTCAAAACTAGACTAGACTAACTGTTTTTCCTGCCTTTGGGCATGTGAACTCCTTGGGTGAGGGCGTGGCCAACCGCCAGGCTCCGTCCCATGGTGTGGACATCAAACCCAGAGGGAGGTAACCAGGGTTTATTAGGTTGGCTGCTGTCACCTTATTTGGGGATGGGTGTAGTGCAAGAGCCTAACTGTGACTACCTGGCTAGTCCAGGGCATCACATGTGCATTTCAAAACGCAGCCGAAAAGCTGCGTCTTGGATGCATTGTGATTGCAGAATGGATGCAGAATTCATGCACTCTGGATGCTTGCTCAGCCATAGACAGAGTGAGAAAAGCATCCAGTACGCACAAAAGAATTGACATGTTGCTTTTTAGAACGCATAGATTTTGTCAAAAATTTGGCATCCAAATCGCTGCGTTCTAAAAAGCAACGTGCGCATGGAATTTCCTAAATTCTCATAGACTTTGCTGGGGACACATAATGCATGCGTTTACGCTGCAGTTTAAAACGCTGCGTAAACGCATGAAAAAATGCAACGTGCGCACACAGCCTAAGGGCTTATTTTTTGCAGAACGAGTTGTACTTTTACATGAAAACATGAGTTTTACCATATAGTGTACTGAAAAACGACAAAAAAATTCCAAGTGAGAAAAAATTGCAAAAAAAATGTGATTGCACAATAGTTTTTGGGATATTTTATTCACCATGTTCACTATATGGTAAAACTGATGTGTCGGTGCGATGCCTCTGGTTGATTCCAGTTTGAAGACACTAAACATGTATAGGTTTACTTTTATCTAAGGTGTTAAACAAATTCACAAGTTTCTCCAAAAAAAGTGGCAACACTTTGCACCATTTTCCGAAACCCGTAGAGTTCTATTTTTTTTTTTGCATGTTGAGCTGACATTTTTAATGGTACCATTTTTGCTCAGATGCTATGATTTGGTCACCTGTTATTGCATTTTGCACAAAATTAGCGGCAACCAAAAAAATGTAATTACGGCAATTGGAATATTGGAATTTTTTTGCCGCTACGCTGTTTACCGATCAGATTAATTGATTTTATATTTTGATAGATCGGCATTTCTGAATGCAGCAATACCAAATAAGTAGAAAACAATATATGTGGCCAGAGCAACCAGATCCCAAAGAGGATTAAAACATATCAATTTTTTAGGATAAATAAAAAACACACATGACATATAAATATAATAGAAGTCACAAGGCGCACATAAGTACATCCCAAGCGGGAGAACAACCAAATGACAATAGTGATTCAAAGTACATACAGTACAGGTCAAATGCATTAACAAGAGACTGAATAGATGTTTAAACACAAATAATCTATATCAATATAATATATCAGACACAAGAAATCCATATATTTACTACCTAATGCGACCATCTAGTGCACAGCTCACCCATGTGGAAGTTCCACCACGCAGTCCAACGCGCGTTTCGCGATGTACTTTATCAAGGGAGGATATCCTTAGTGTTCTGTACTACAAAAAGGTGACCAGCCCTTATTTTTCATAAAAGGTGCCATGCTGCAACATATCCTGACCAGGTCATCATGACAACAGATCTTTGTAAATCTTCCATGTCTAAGATTAGTTCATGCCTTGGAGTTGCCCTCGGCTCCCCTCCTCTTACCTGTTGTCCCCCTCCATGAGCTCCTGAAATCTCTGGAACTGAAAATGGAAAAGAGAATCAGCAATGGATTTAGAGCATTGAGGTATATGGTTCACCTCTAACCAAATATTCAACTTCAAACACAATAGCAGCAGATACCACAGCAAAGTCTACAACTAAATCTGACTTGGAGGATGGAAAACAAATATCAATGCACAGTGCATGTCAGCTTTCACCATCAGTGCACCCACTGCTTCCTCTTGCACTTTGCCATGTTGCTGAAGTTTTCAGGCCGGTCACAGGAAGTGATGCCAAATTCCACCATCCAAGAACCAGAAGTGACTCCTCTCTATACATCCCATCTACCAGAAGACCGCCTGCACACAGCAGAGCTGGAGTAGCAGGTAAGAAATTTCTTAGTCCCATGTGAAAACCATCTTGATGGCGGGCTTTGACTGATGTTTCCTCAATCGCGATACTTTGCCCTGCAGGGGAGTCCAGAGCACCGCTGACTGCACCGCTGAATGCACTACTGACTGCACCGCTGATCTGGATTTTTTTTATCATCTGAGTCAGAATAATTTAATTATACATTTAACCAGGGGAGGATTAACTGTAGCCAGGGCACTGGGCAGTTTAGAAGGCGTGGGCCCCCCAGCACCCGATGCATCATGTGTCACATCATTCCCTTGATAGATCATGTGATTAACACACGGGTGATCTGGTGCACATCTGTAGATGCAAAATGGTAGAGAAAGAATATACAGTATAATAATGAAATACATAAAAGAAGAGGGTGGGAAATTAAGTTTTTTACATGAGAGACTGTGACTGTTGTGTAGGGTCAAACCAGGTGGCTGAAATTAATTCTGCTCAATATTAATAATAACAATATAATTATAATTATTATTGTATATTACTATTAATTGTATCTCTTAATATTGAGCAGAATTAGATATGCTGACATGCCTCTATACACAGTATGAGCCAACACACAGCGCCCTATATACAGTATGAGCAACACACAGTGCCCTATGTATAGTATAAGACCTCACATAGCCCCAATATACAGTATGAGCTCTCAAATAGCCTCTCAATATACAGTATAAGCCGTCGCAAAGATCTATATCAGGGGTGGGCAATTAATTTTCCCATGGGGCCGCATGAGAAATTGGGATTGGTTTAGAGGGCCGGACTAATATAATTACCTCAGTTCTACCCAATATACTACATCACTACACCCCCTCCATATACTACACCTGTAATAAACTACATCACTACACCCCCCATATACTACACCTGTATTATACTACATCACTACACCCCCTCCATATACTACACCTGTAATAAACTACATCACTACACCCCCCATATACTACACCTGTATTATACTACATCACTACACCCCCTCCATATACTACACCTGTAATAAACTACACCACTACACCCCCCATATACTACACCTGTATTATACTACATCACTACACCCCCTCCATATACTACACCTGTATTATACTACATCACTACACCCCCTCCATATACTACACCTGTATTATACTACATCACTACACCCCCTCCATATACTACACCTGTATTATACTACATCACTACACCCCCTCCATATACTACACCTGTATTATACTACATCACTACACCCCCTCCATATACTACACCTGTATTATACTACATCACTACACCCCCTCCATATACTACACCTGTATTATACTACATCACTACACCCCCTCCATATACTACACCTGTATTATACTACATCACTACACCCCCTCCATATACTACACCTGTATTATACTACATCACTACACCCCCTCCATATACTACACCTGTAATAAACTACATCACTACACCCCTATATACTATACCTGTATTATACTACACTCCCTCCATATACCTGTAATATACTACACCCCCATATACACCTGTATTATACTACACCACTATATAATACACCTCCGATATACTACATCATTACACCCCATATACTACACCTGTAATATACTACACCTCCATATAGCACACCTGTAATATACTACATCACTACATCCCATATAGTACACCTGTAATATACTACATCACTACACCCCTATATACATCTGTAATATACTACATCACTACACCCCTATATACACCTGTAATATACTACATCACTACACCCCTATATACACCTGTAATATACTACATCACTACACCCCATATACTACACCTGTAATATACTACACCTCAATATAGTACACCTGTAATATACTACACCTCAATATAGCACACCTGTAATATACTACACCTCCATATAGCACACCTGTAATATACTACATCACTACACCCCTATATAGCACACCTGTAATATACTACACCTCCATATAGCACACCTGTAATATACTACATCACTACACCCCTATATAGCACACCTGTAATATACTACACCTCCATATAGCACACCTGTAATATACTACACCTCCATATAGCACACCTGTAATATACTACACCTCCATATAGCACACCTGTAATATACTACACCTCCATATAGCACACCTGTAATATACTACATCACTATACCCCCATATACTACACCACTATATACACCTCCATATAGCACACCTGTAATATACTACACCTGCACCCCCATATCACACACACTACACCCCATACAGCCTGCACCCCCATATCACACACACTACACCCCCATATGTCACACACCCTGCCCACATATCTCACCCTGCCTGTACCCCCAACTTACCCCTCTCAAACACTCTGCACCCCTTCACATCCTTCTGTCAGTCTGCAGCCCTCATATGCCACTCACCCTGTAGCTCCATCTTCCCTCATATGCACTCACCCTGCAGCCCCCTCCCCCTCATGTCCCCTCTTTTCTTATTACCAGTCATCATGTGTCCACATCTCCTTCAGCATTCAGCATGTCTTGCTTTCTCCCCGGCAATCCTGTCTCCTCCCACACAGTCACATGGGCGTGACATCATCGCAGGTCCTGGAAGATGAATTATTCCGTCTGATGTGCTGCTCCTTCTCCTGCACTGACTGTGCGGACCTGCACAGGATCTCTCCCTACTCGGCACGCTGCAGCCCGGCTCCACTGCACCGGCTGAAGACGGGCGGGCCGGTCACAGAGAGCAGGCGGGCCGGATGTGGCCCGCGGGCCGCCCGTTGCCCAGGTCTGATCTATATACTGTATGAGTCTTCACAGAGCCCCAATATACAGTAAGTCCTCACATATCCTCTCTGTATACAGTATGAACCCTCATATAGCCTCTATATTTACATTATGACCCCCCATTGTGCTTATATTCAATATGAGCTCCCAGATAGCCTCCCTATATACAGTATGAGCTCTCACATAGCCCCTCTATACAGTATAAGCCCCCTACATAGTTTCCTTATATCGTATGAGCCTCCACATATATCCCAATATACCGTACATTATGAGACTTTACATAGCCCCTATATACACTATGAGCCCTCACGTGGCCTCTTCATATACAGTATAAGCCCTTGCAAAGCCCCTATGTACAGTATGAACTCTCATGTAGCCTCTATATTTACAGTATGAGCCCCCCCATTGCGCTTATTCTACATGTGAGAGGCATTCACTGGATTCATCCAGGAAATAGACAGAAAAATAAACCATCTCATTATATAGTGAGGGCTAATAGCTCTTCCTCCCAAACTATCCAACCTCATGACCTCAATGAGACCTTTATCTTCTCTCCATTTCTCTGATCATTTGTTCTCCATAAGTCATTCTGATGTTTCTTCTATTTCTGCTTCATTATTGTGTAATTTTGCTTTGTTTCTGTCTAAAGTTTTTATGCTTCTGAAAAGAGATGATTATTCTGACCTCAGGGGCTGATGGCTGATCCAGAAAAACCTGTGATGAAGCGATGAAGGTGGGTGTGTGTGTACAGGTAGAGGGGGATTACATCACAGTCAAGATGCGATAATCAATACCAGGTTTATTACCGATGTCCTCCAAACTCAGGATTAAGTCATTTATTATGGTGAAATTAGTATGACGTAGCGTCAGTGCTTGTGCTCCACATGTAGGAAACCAACCAAGGTTGCCAAATAATGAAGAACTTACTGTGTTTTCCGTGTCACCAACTATATAATTCTTTAGCTCTACAAATGGGAGTAGAGTAAAGACAATTTCCACAAATGCTAAAGGAAAGAAGCAGTTAAAAATAAAAAAAGTTGGTGCCCGGATAGTCAGCGGACGGGCTGTGTTCAACCAAGGGGGAATGTGACACCCTGGCCTAGCCGGATAGTCACAGAAGAGTGCATCCTCCTTGGTAGTTCCACACACACCCCCACATGGTGCATATGAGCAGCCGCCCTTCCCCCTTCCCCCAAGGATAGGAAGTGAAGAGAGCAGGAGGGGAGGAGTTGAGTTCAGTTGTAGGAGAGAGGCAGAGCAGTGAGGAGAGTGTCTCCTGGGCTGCTGGAGAAAAAGAAAAAGAGCAAGCTGTGTGCCGAAGGAGTCTGCAGAGAAAGGAGCAGAGCGGTCAGGTATTGGAGCTCCTGGAATACAGGAACAAGTCAGGCATTAGGAGGGGACCCAAAGTGGACCGAGGCAGGGTACGGGCCCGCCAGCATCGTGAACGGGAACCCAGACTAGTGCAGGAGAGTGGACTCCCCGTTCCAACCAGAGGAGTTAAGCAGACTACGAAGGGGCCCCTGCTCATTGCACCATGTGTGGAACCCGGACACTACTAGCCCACGGCTCCCGGACACCAGCAGTTTGGTTTACAAAAGGACTCTGTGTTTACTGACCCTCCACATCAGTACAGCCTCATCCAGCACCATGACTACCAACTGTAAGTTCCCTATTTCTGCCTCCTAAAGACTGCTCCCTGCAACCCCTCACAATACGCTGGGCCCCGGAGCATCCATCCCTACCCACGGAGGGGTTAACAACCAGCTGCCATCCCATCACCCCCCCGGGTGCCCCACAACAGCAGTGGTCGTGCCACACCTCACCACACACCGTGTGAGCTTGAGGGTGCAATGCAGAGGTGCTGGAAATTGCTTGGCACCAGTGCGACACTAATGGAGTCCAACAGCCACTTTTAGGATGCCACTAAGTTTCCACAGTGTTTGCTATTATAATAGCTTAGTAAAAATTAGCTTGAGGGTGCAATGCAGAGGTGCTGGAAATTGCTTCGCACTAGTGGAACACTAATGGAGTCCAACAGCCACTTTTAGGATGCCACTAACTGGCAGCACTCTTTTACATTAAAATGGCTTTGCAAAAATTGGCAGGAGGGGAGAATGCAGAGGTGGTGGGACTTGCTTGGCACAAGTGGCACAATAATGGAGGACAGCAGCCACTCTTTGGATGGCACTAACTGGCAGCACTCTGCAATTAAAATGCCTTTGCTAAAAAGGACAACAGGGTACAGTGGCTGGGTTGTGGGTCAGTGTAAAGGAAAGGAAGCCTCACTTTCTATCCCTCCTAATGGTGAAATGCAGGATGGAAGCCCCTAAGCTTAGCTACACAGATGCTGTTATCTGTAGCTGTAAAAAGCATTTCCACGGAACTGACTGTCACCTATGGCTCTGAGCCAGCTGTAATTAGTCCTTAAAAGGGCTGAAATAAAATTCTGTCCCTAATCTGTAGAACACCGTGTATATAGCGTACACAGCAGGATCGGCGACAGGACCTGCGTGAGAGATGACTGACACCCAGACGCAGAAGGCAGATAATGGCGTGCTGGAAGAATATATCCGTTTTTATAATGCAAGGACATGTGACATGGACAGCCTATGACACATGCCCTTGCTTGTCTGGCAAAAAGTCCACTTAGCCGTGTGTGTGTCTGGGATTGGCTGACATGATGGCCCGCCCCACTACATGCGCGCTTAGGGAAGGAAGAAGAAAAAAAAAAAAAAATGGCGATCGCCATTATCCCAGCAGCAGTGATCTGAACGCGCAGCCCCCGCACACTATACGTTGAAATTTGATAATACTGTGAGTCACAGAGTGACTCACACTATAACAGTGAAAAAAATAAACAATACCAAAAGGCACGGACAATCCCGTGCCATATTCACAATATGGACAAAGCCATATACAGATTATTATAGACAAAAGGAAGAAAACATTCTGTACAACGACTTAATGATAGAAAATGTATATTTTATTGATAGAAAATAGCTAAAAAGCAGACAAACAATATTGGATTAAAATTAGCAGAGACAAAAAAATGGTGAGTACCAATAGATGGCGCCCTCACCCCACAGTAGGTATATGGTAGCACATGTTAGAGTTTAGCACACAGCAAATAAAGGGCTAAAAAGCCAATATTACATACAAACTAAAGCGTGCTGCTGCTTATTAGGTGCCCGTTACTGATACATCAATTACATAGTGTCAGAAAAGTTCTTGTAATAACGCACTATAATACCTTGCAACCAACATACCTAAATGGTGGATGAGAGCCCAATTCCCCGACCCATAGGTTTCGGTATGACTCCTTCTTCCGGGGGTGGTCTCTGATTAAAAGAGTGAAAAGCCAGCTAGTAATTAGCTAGTCTTTTTGCTGATAGAACCGTTCTTGAATGGAACGCGAGCTAACGAACTTTTAGCAAAAAGCTCGAGTTCTAGTTCGATCTAGAACACCCTGCATAATCACTCGAACCGCGAACTGAAGAACCACGAACCACGAACCGCGCTCAACTCTAGTCACTAATCTCTTTTTTGAGTTGAGATAGGTATTTTGGGTAAAAATCTTTTCTCCTCCAAGTGAGATTTCTTCTATTCTCTCTTTTTTCATGTATGATTAATCTTGTCTTAATCTGTCTTTTGTTAATCGATGTTCTCTCATTTATGTTTAGACAGTCCTATTGTTGAAGACCGAATTGGTCGAAATGTTACGTTTTTTGTTTGTGCTTTTTTGTTTGGACTTTCAATAACATTTTCTACTTAATAAAGAACAACTTTGATTACAAAAAATTGTTTTGTCTTTTTGACATTAATTGGGGTAGTGTGCCGGAATTCTCTTTTTCTTTGATATATTTTTTTCTCCAGAGCACCTGTAAAGGTGAAGCAGGGTCCTATTCTTCTTTATATACTGGCTCCCTCTGCCGTACCCGGGTACTCACTCACGGCTCCGTCCGAAGGACCGGTCAGCTCTGGGGCTCGTCAGTACGGTGGTGTGCATTTCACTCCAGGAGGGCTATGCAGGACTCCTTTCCCAAATTCCACTGGACAGCTGGGCTCATCTGGCAGGGAACTCTGACAGGCCGGAATCCGACTCTCCTATCTCTGCACCCCTCAGCACGTCCTGGAATACACACAGTCTCACTTCCTGCTTCTTTCTGTACTTCTCTCCGATCATACCAAGTCAGCTCCAGCATTAGGGAGAGATCTGGGCCATACCATTCTGCTCTGCTTACGAGCCAGTCTCTTAAAGCTACAGCACACCGCTCTGCTTATGAGCCAGTCTCTTAAAGCCACAGCGCAATACAACACAGAAAGTACAGTGAAGCAACATCCTTAGTAGGGGCTGCACTCCCCTACATATTTTCTTTGAAAATCCATATCAGAATGGCTGTAATAAATACAATAGGCATTTTATCAGTCACTACACCCGTAAATGAATTCCTAGATGGATGCAATTTCCAAAATGTGGTCACTTGAGGGGGATTCTGCTTTTCCGGCACTTAGCGGCTTCACAAATGAAGTCCACAAGCTATTGTAGGAAAATCTATGCCCCGAAAGTGAAATAGCGCTCCTTCCCTCCCAAGCCCTGCCATGTGACCAAACAGTACTGTAAAGTCATATGTGAGTTATTGCCATATTCAGGAGAAATTGTCTCACACATTATGGAGCCATTTTTTTACCTATTCCCCTTGTTAAAATTGGTAATCTGGAGTTAAAACAACATATTAGTGGTAACCGCTTGTTGGGATAAGCACTTTGAGGGGTGTGCAATTTTTAAAATGGTGTCACTTTTGGATATTTTTTGTCACATAGGCCTTGCAACGTTACTTCAAATGTGATGTGGTCCCTAAAAAAATAGTTTTGTAAATTTTGTTGGACAAATGAGAAATTGCTGATAAACTTTTAACCCTTTTAACTTTGTAACAAAAAAAAATGTTTCGAAAATGGTGCTGATGTAATTTAGACATGTGGGAAAAGTTATTTATGAACTATGTGTGTCACTTGTGTGACATAACGCTTTAGTTTAACAACATAAAAATTAAAAGTTTAAAAATTGTGAACTTTTAAAATCTTCACCAAATTTCAAATATTTTCAAAAACAAACACAAAAAATATAGTTCTAAATTTTCCAGTAACATGAAGTACAATATGTCATGAAAAACAGTCTCAGAATCACTTTATTTCGTTGAACCACTCCAGAGTCATTACCTCGTAAAGTGACAATGGTCAGAATTTAAACAATTTGCCTGATGAGGAAAGTGAAAACAGGCAGGGGCGTTAGGGGGTTAATGAGTTTGGTGCATCTTATCAGTGGGGGACACTGCTAGACTCTTCAAGGAATTTATATAGATATCTAGTGAGCATCTTAAACCCCCAGGTAAACTAGGATTGGGTGCATTATATGACAAGACGACAAAAAATTTCTGTGTTCATTAAATGATCAATATTTCAGCTTTGCAGAAACTTTATTTTTATAACCTAAACCAAATTTGGGAGGGTTTCAGCTTTCAAAAGAGTAATTTATAAAACCAATGGATGAATTTAAAGTCAGGTTATAAGCTTTTATTTACAAAACAGGGATAAGCGACAGAACTTCTGTCAGGGAGCGTACACAGAAATGGTGCCTCAGCTGTAGCCCCTCAGTATTTTAACCCAATATGATACCCCTTGTTTAGTCCTAATCAAGTGTGATGCCTCTAAAAAAGTACCTCACACAGTATTATCCTTTCACAGTGAATTCTCAGTCAATTTTCCCCACCAGCCCTGTTATCTGCCTCTATTAATGGTATGTCACTGTATTAGGCCTAAGCCACACGGCGAGAAAAACGGTGCGAGTGGAGTGCGATAAAACATTGCACTCCACTCGGACCAATTTTAGCCTGTGTGTCAGCGCACATGAGCGATTATTTTTTCAGCCCTAATCAGACCGAGAAAACAATCGCAGCATGCTGCTATTGTAATGCAAGACTCTTTCTCTCGCACCCATTTAAGTCTATGGGGTGGGAGAAAAATCGCACTGCACTCGTGGTACACCGGTGTACTGCGAGTACAGAGCGAGAATTGCAATAGCCGGCTACGGAGGAGAGAGGGAGAGAAATCCCTCCCCTCCGCAGCGCTGGCCCGCCCCTCCTTAGTGCCGGCCCGCCCCCCCGCAGCAGAGGTCCGCTCGCACAGTCGGACCTCAGTCACAGGGATACTCGCATTACACTCGGCTCTGCTGTACTGCCAGCATGAACCGAGTGTCATGCGAGGATCGCACTAGTGGCCCGTGTGGCCCCAGCCTTAATGTGTCAAATACTGCTGTCAATTTCTGACAGTGACATTTAAAGGGAATCTGATAGCAGGTTTTTGCTACCTCATCTGAGAATAGCATGATGTAAGCTAAGAGACTCTGAATCCAACTATATATCACTTTGTTTACTGGGTGCAGCAGTTCTGACACAGAGTATTTCGATTTAGCAATGCAGGAGAGCTCAGAAAGTTAACCCGAACACACCAGGCTCTCTATGTACAAAGTCTATAGACAGAGAGATGCTAATCAGAGCGGGCATGGTAGGAATGAAGTAGTCTAGCAATGCTAATCCCAGCTGATAAAACCTTCACTATAAGTAAACACTACCACATAGGTTAATAAATGACACATCGTTCAAAAAAACCTGCTGACAGATTACCTTTAAGACATTCAGGTTTGGAGCATGCTGTTATCCTGGCCCATAGGGGCCCCACAGCTTAATAATGGGGTGCCAATGAGATGCCATGGCAGTCATGGGCCGGCTGGTGGCGTTTTTTGCCATGACAGTACTCTAGTGAAGGCAAGCCTGTGGTTGGTCATCATAGGAGACCCTGATTTTTAATATATTAGCAATATAGTAATATAGTAAAAGCAGTTAGCCATTCACCAATTTAAATCCATATTAAAAGTAAAGAACTTAAAAAAAATAATATAAAAACAAACCCGTTGATACTGTGTCAGTAAAAGTCTTATCTATCAAAATATGAAATGATTAACCTGAGAGGTAAAAGCTGTAAAGAGAAAAAAATCGAAATGCCAGAATTATGACTGGTCGATAATTGTTGTCTTTTTGATGTGAAAAGAACCCTCACATAAAACAAGCGCTCACTCAGCTCAATTTATACAGAAAATTGAGACAGAAGCGAAACATTTTTTTATTCAAATTTCAGATTATTTTGGACTAAAAATTAAATTAAATAATAAATATGATCCCAATTATCTATATCACTATACCCATGTATTATTCTAGGGGAATACATACATACTGACATGTAAAATAAAAGAATTACATTTTATTAAATATATTAAAACATTAAATAAAAATAAAGGATGCAAACCATCGTGGAAACCGTAATACAGACCGTATGAATAAATAAATAAATATATCACAGAACAGTATATATTACACTATACTAGGTAAATTGCAGAATTAATACTGCACTGATAAGTATATGGTGTCAATATGATATATAATGGATACAAATAAAGTGCCTTCCTAATAACATATGAAGTTCCTGAGTATGTACAGTAAATACTTATATAAATAAAGCAAATTTTATATTAACCCTGTAAGACATAAAGTGCATATATAGAACAGACAAATAAATATACATATAAAATGCTGTGCTAATGCTAAGTATAGTTCCTTCATATAACAATCAGTGTGCTATATTACATATACCTGCTTCTATATTAGAAGAACCAGATGCCAACAAAGCTTCAGTAAGCTACATATCCACTAATAGAAATTATTTAAACCACAGAAACGTAACTCATTAGACCCATTTAAATACCTGTGTATTGATATCTTTCAGCCTGTGCATGTGTCTCTTGCTCCCGACGCTTGTTTCGTCTCCCTCATCAGGGAGCGTGTGTATCAGATCATAGGAGTCTATTTTATATACATTGTGGCTCAGTGGATCAGCTGTAAAATGTACTGTTTACCGATGGCACGCCTGAATGGACATATTGCGGCTCAAGTGTCCACCATATCCTCCCCTAATCAAATGTCCAACCTCTTCCGGTCGGTGGTACGCATGATCGCAGTGTTGTCACGGCCGGGCGGTCGGGCAGACCCAGGAGGTGGATCCACTGGACCGAACTCTCTGAGATGGTGGTAGGGAGTCCGGCAGCTGAAGCACTGATGGGCAGTAGAACAGTCCGTGCAAGAGAAGGCAGCGGAGGAGTCCCAGGGACCACGGAGTCACAGAAGGTGGTCTTGGTGACGTAGCTCAGGTTCGGAGGCCGAGGTGATATCAGGCGGGGTCCGGAACCTCTGGAGCAAGATGACGGGTCACCGCAGGGATCCGGGATGGTACGGACTGTCAGATGGCAGACGGACAGCGTGCGGGGATCAGGACACGGCAGACTGGATGGCGAGGCAGGTACGGCTCTACAAAGACAGATAGGTGAGTACAGGCACATAAACACCAAGAGACCTGACTCCTAGCTCAGGGAACACGAAGATCAGGCCCCGCCCCCTTGGACAATGACCCCCTATATACCCTGTACCTGTGCAACCTCATTTCCTGTTAATGGACGCTGGCCCTTTAAGAAAGGGTCAGTGACCGCGCGCGCGCCCTAATGCGCATGCGCGCCGCCCGGGTGCCAGAAGCCAGGGAAGGAGGCTGCGAGGAGGACGCAGGGGAGCCGGCCAGGTCCAGGGAAGCTGTCGGGCGCCGGGATCGGGGGCCCGGAGCCCTGGGACGGACGGAATCCGGTGACTGGGGAGCGGAGAGCGTGGCAGGTGAGCCGGGGAACGGGGGTGAGGACCCGGGGAGCGTGACAGTACCCCCCCCCCCCACGCCCCCCTCCCCGCAACCGGGACATGAAGGCACGGATAAGAGGAGTGCCCACGTTCTCCCTGGGCTCCCAAGACCTATCCTCAGGACCATACCCTTCCCAGTCCACCAGGAAGAACTGTCGACCTCGTACGGTCTTCATGGCCACGATATCCCTTACCGCATAGATGTCATCATCGGCAATAGGAGGAGGGGCCGGACTGGCAGCAGCGGAGAAGGGACCAAGGACAACCGGCTTGAGCAGAGAGACGTGGAAGGAGTTGGGTATCCTCATCGTGGCCGGGAGCTGTAGCTTGTAGGATACCTCATTGATCTTGCTGAGGACCTTAAACGGCCCGATGTAGCGAGGACCCAGCTTGTAGGAAGGTATCTTCAATCGGATGTACTGGGAAGCAAGCCAGACCAGGTCACCAGGAGAGAAACACGGAGGATCCAGACGTCTCTTGTCAGCGTGTTTCTTCATCCGCTGGGAAGCGCGCCCAAGGGACGCTTTGACAGAGTCCCAAATGGTAGCAAAGTCACGAACTGCAGTATCAGCAGCCGGAACATCCGATGAAGGGGATATAGGCAATGGGACGGCGGGCTGGAGTCCATAAACAACATGGAAGGGAGATTCGGAGGATGACTCACTGACGTGGTGGTTATGGGAGAATTCAGCCCAAGGCAGAAGCGAGGACCAGTCGTCGTGATGGGCGTTGACATAGTGACGTAGGTATGAGGTCACGATTTGATTGACCCTCTCCACTTGGCCGTTAGACTGAGGATGGTAAGAAGAAGAAAAGTCCAGAGTCACTCCCAGATGTTTGCATAGAGCCCTCCAGAAGCGGGAGGTGAACTGAGTTCCTCTGTCGGACACTATGTGGGATGGAAAGCCATGCAAGCGGAAGATGTGATGTATATAGGCTTCCGCGAGTTCCTGAGCAGAGGGCAGTCCGGCCATAGGAACGAAGTGGGCCATTTTGGAGAATCGATCAACCACGACCCATATGACTGTGTGCCCGGAGGATAATGGCAAGTCCGTAATAAAGTCCATTGCTATGTGTTGCCACGGGACTGAGGGTATCGGTAAAGGCAGAAGACGGCCATGGGGCAAGTGTTTGGGCGTCTTGTTCCTGGCACAGGAGGAGCAGGCAGAGACAAAAGCAGCGACGTCCGTGCGAAGGGATGGCCACCAGTAATGGCGTACAATCGCACCCCATGTTCTCTTCTGACCAGCATGCCCGGCTGTTTTTGAGGCATGACCCCAGTGTAACACTTTTTGCCTGTCGGTATCGGAGACATAGGTCTTCCCGGGCGGTATCTGGGCTAGGGTAACAGGGGCCACCGGAATGATGTTGCTAGGACAGATGATGGGTTGGGTAGTCTCTTCCTCCTGCTCCATGGGCATGAAAGACCTGGACAAGGCATCAGCGCGTACATTCTTGTCCGCGGGTCGGAAGTGAAGCTGAAAGTCGAACCTGGCAAAGAATAAGGACCACCTGGCTTGCCGTGGGTTCAGTCGCTGAGCGGACCGCAGGTATTCTAGGTTCTTGTGGTCCGTGTAGATGATCACGGGATACACTGCACCTTCCAGGAGGTAGCGCCATTCCTCCAGTGCCAGTTTGACTGCCAAGAGCTCTCGGTCCCCGATGGTATAGTTGCGTTCAGGCGCTGAGAAGCCCTTGGAGAAGAATCCGCAAGTCACCATCTTCCCGGAGGAGGACTTCTGCATGAGCACTGCTCCGGCTCCTGAGGAGGAGGCATCCACCTCCAAGGTGAACTGGCGGTTCAACTCCGGACGGTGAAGTACAGGCGAGGAAGCAAAAGCCCGCTTCAAAGAGCCAAACGCGGCGTCGGCCGCAGGCGACCAGTCCTTTGGATTTGCCTCTTTCTTAGTCAAAGCGGAAAGTGGAGCAGTCAGAGCAGAGAAGTGAGGGACGAATTGGCGGTAGTAGTTGGCGAATCCCAGGAAGCGTTGGATTGCCTTCAGTCCAGAAGGGGGAGGCCAGTTGAGAATGGCGGAGACCTTCTTGGGATCCATCTGCAGTCCAGTCTCAGAGATGATGTACCCCAGAAAGGGGAGAGAAGACTGCTCAAAGACACACTTCTCATACTTTGCGTACAGACGGTTCTCTCTTAGTCGTCGTAGAACCAGCTGTACGTGCTCTCTGTGGGTTGGGAGGTCCGGAGAGAAGACAAGGATGTCATCTAGATATACTACCACACAGGTGTAGAGGAGGTCTCGGAACACGTCGTTCACCAGTTCTTGGAAGACGGCAGGGGCGTTACACAGGCCGAAGGGCATCACGCAGTACTCATAATGTCCATCACGCGTATTAAACGCGGTCTTCCATTCGTCACCAGAGCGGATGCGCACCAGATTGTAAGCACCCCGAAGATCCAGCTTGGTGAACAGACGAGCTCCTCTAAGCCGGTCAAACAATTCGGGGATGAGCGGCAGAGGGTACTTGTTCTTAACAGTGATCTGATTCAGACCCCGGTAGTCGATGCAGGGACGTAAATCGCCCTCTTTTTTCTTGACAAAGAAGAAACCTGCTCCAGCAGGAGAGGAGGATCTCCGAATGAATCCCCTAGCCAGGCTCTCTGAGATGTAAGTCGACATAGCCCTTGTTTCGGCTGGAGATAAAGGATATATCCGTCCTCTTGGTGGCGTTGTTCCAGGGAGCAGGTCGATGGCACAATCGTAGGGGCGATGTGGCGGCAGTACCTCGGATTCTTTTTTATCAAAGACATCAGCAAAGGACCAATAAGCCGAGGGCAGCCCCGGTAGGTTCTCAGGAACCGGAGGTCGTCGGATGGGTTGTGTGGATTTTAGGCATCTCTCATGACACGAAGCACCCCAGCGGGTGATTTCGCCAGTGCCCCAGCTGACTGATGGTTCGTGAGTCCGTAACCATGGAAGGCCCAGCAGGATCTGATGGGACATGTGCGGTAGGACGTAGAAGGCGATGTTCTCGGTGTGAAGAGCACCGATGCGCAGTTCAACCGGCCTGGTGGTCCAGGAGATGGTGTCAGAAAGGGGTCTCCCATCCACAGAGGCAATCACCAGGGGCTTGTTGAGTGGGATAACAGGCACCTGGTATTTGTCCACGGTGGCTTGCTGGATGAAATTGCCTGCTGCCCCGGAATCAAGATAGGCCTCAGCCGTGAACCGCGTCTCTCCCGTTGTCACTTGCACGGTCCATGTGACCGGATCGGAGAGAGTCCCAGCACCTAGGGTGGCCTCTCCTACCAACCCTAGGCTTTGGAGTTTCCCGGCCTTTCCGGACAGGAACGGAGGAGGTGTGTGCCCTCACCGCAGTAAAAGCAGAGACCCTGGGCAAGCCGCTCTGCTCTACGTTGTGCAGACTGACGCACTCGGTCAATCTGCATGGGCTCGTGGACGTGACTCCCAGCTGTTGATGACTGAGGTACGGAGGGCTTCTGAGGAGGAGATGAATGCCGTAACGGGCGTCTCTCACGAGATAGCTCTTTGGAGCGCTCCTGAAAACGTATGTCCACACGAGTTGCTAGGGCAATCAGGGCATCTAGGGTGGAGGGCACGTCCCGACCCGCCAACTCATCCTTGATGCGACTCGAGAGTCCCTCCCAGAAGGCGGCTGTTAGGGCCTCATTATTCCACCCGAGTTCTGAAGCCAAAGTGCGAAAACGGATGGCGTATTGGCCCACCGTCAGTGTTCCTTGACGTAGGCGGAGGAGTGATGAAGCAGAGGCAGAAGCGCGTCCCGGCTCGTCAAAGGTGCTGCGGAATGCTTGCAGGAACTGTTGAAGATCCTTGGTCATGGGGTCCTCCTTCTCCCACAAGGGGTTCATCCACGCCAGCGCCTCGCCCTCTAGGTGGGACATTATAAAGGCGACCTTGGCTTGGTCGGAGGCGAACAGATGTGGCAGCTGCGTGAAATGAAGGGAACATTGATTTATGAAGCCCCTGCAGGTCTTGGGATCTCCAGCATAACGAGGAGGTGACGCCAAACGGAGTCGGGAAGCATCTGACGAGGTTGCCACTGGTGCGGGGGCCATGGCTTGCCTGGCGGGGGACCTGGGTGCCGCAGGCGTCATTGATGCTTGTAATGTGTACAGGCGGGTGTCCACGGAGGTCATGAATTGCAGCATGCGGGTCTGGACTTCACGCTGGCGTTGGAGTTCCTCTTGCAGAGCCATTAGTGCTGCAGCGGGATCCATGGCCTGATCTTACTGTCACGGCCGGGCGGTCGGGCAGACCCAGGAGGTGGATCCACTGGACCGAACTCTCTGAGATGGTGGTAGGGAGTCCGGCAGCTGAAGCACTGATGGGCAGTAGAACAGTCCGTGCAAGAGAAGGCAGCGGAGGAGTCCCAGGGACCACGGAGTCACAGAAGGTGGTCTTGGTGACGTAGCTCAGGTTCGGAGGCCGAGGTGATATCAGGCGGGGTCCGGAACCTCTGGAGCAAGATGACGGGTCACCGCAGGGATCCGGGATGGTACGGACTGTCAGATGGCAGACGGACAGCGTGCGGGGATCAGGACACGGCAGACTGGATGGCGAGGCAGGTACGGCTCTACAAAGACAGATAGGTGAGTACAGGCACATAAACACCAAGAGACCTGACTCCTAGCTCAGGGAACACGAAGATCAGGCCCCGCCCCCTTGGACAATGACCCCCTATATACCCTGTACCTGTGCAACCTCATTTCCTGTTAATGGACGCTGGCCCTTTAAGAAAGGGTCAGTGACCGCGCGCGCGCCCTAATGCGCATGCGCGCCGCCCGGGTGCCAGAAGCCAGGGAAGGAGGCTGCGAGGAGGACGCAGGGGAGCCGGCCAGGTCCAGGGAAGCTGTCGGGCGCCGGGATCGGGGGCCCGGAGCCCTGGGACGGACGGAATCCGGTGACTGGGGAGCGGAGAGCGTGGCAGGTGAGCCGGGGAACGGGGGTGAGGACCCGGGGAGCGTGACAAGTGTCCACATGGTGACTGGAGACGCTGCATGCCATGCATCCCTGATGCTGGAGGAAGTGGATGCAGAGAAGGATGGAAGAAACATGCGCTCTGTAGATCCGGCAAGTCGCGTAGCTTAAGTGTTGCCTAAGTGACCAATATCACTGATATATAGAGTAGTCTGACGAAGGGTGTATACAGTAAGCTACATAAATGCAGTGTTGTCTCAATGGACATTAGATGAAGTACTGCGCAGTAGTGTATTTATATGCATGAATATAGGGCGGATATAGCAGGCAACAACGGCACAGCGTTACCCAATCAACATAAGATGCAAAACTGGGTCATAACAATAATCTATGCCTCAATATGTGGTGATATGCAGATAAGAAGTACATTGCCAAGATGTCTCAAAATTCACTGTATATATATTCAACAATTTATATATTTAACTAAGAGTGACCTATAGATAAGGTAAATAAGAGTATATCTATACTCGCCATATTAAAAGGGGAAAGAACATGGAAAAAGTTACCACAACCTAAAATATTTTTATATAATTGTGATAAAAAATTCATATTACCCCCACTCCACTGACTTTCTTACTCCTCACTTTCCTTTCTGGTTCCTTCCACTTTCTCTGTGTCTCAAGAGTCTCTGGTCTGTCTTGACACATTTCTTACTACTCCTTTCTTCACAACCTTCCTCTTTCACTTTCTTTCTCCGACTGCTCCTAAACTCTTCTGACTGTCCCACTGTCCACCCACACTCCCCAGGTCACTTTCTCTTCCCCCAGTTCTGGTCTCTTCCTCCCAGTTGGCTGCCTGTTATCTAACAGTGCTCAGCCCTGTCATCTGGCTAAGTGAGTCTCCCAGCCGGTACAGCGAGTGTAAATATCCTGGTGTGCTAGTGTGTATGTAGTGACTGGCACATTCATGTTGGACCCGGACTGTTACTTTGTTGTTACCTTATTTTGTGACACCTGGTTACCGCAGGGGTGTCACATATACAATACAACAGCCAGCGTCTTCAGGGAGGCTTTGCAGGGCACGGTCACCCACCTACAGGCGCATAGTCAAATATTTGGATTGTTTGTGCTGAATAATTTTGATTATTTGTGTATTCAAACCGAATAATGCACCTAATGCAAGTCAAAGGGAAACTCGAATAATTTTATGGAGGACCTTTGAAGTAGGTCTGGGAGGGCTGTATAATGCTGCAATGGATGGAAAAGTGCTGAAACTGAATGGGAACAGCATGGGGGAGATGCCTGGATGCATTTTTGACTCACATTTGATTTCTGGGAATAATGTCAGCGTATTACGGGGGTTAAAGCAGGAGAATTATGGTAACAGTTCCCCGCAGCTGTCACACTGCTTCCGGGTCTAATCATTAAAGTTCTTCCCCCAGCCATCCTCTGTAACAATGTATGTGATTGGTTGCAGTCCTGCTTTCCCCACCTACCCTCTGTGACGGTGTCTGTGATTGGTTGCCCACACACTAGCTGTCTGGATCAGGAAGTGGAGTGTAAAAATAAATAAATAATTTGAAAAAATGGCATAGCCATTTGATAACCAGTGCAGATAAAACAGACATCTACAAGCTACAGTCCCCAGCTGTGAACATTATCTTAGCTGTGTATTAAAATACGAGGGACCCCATATGTGGTTTTTTTTAATTCTTTAAATAAATAATATGAAAAAGCATTGTGAAGTCCCCAATTTTGATACAAATCCAAAATAAAGCAGATAGCTGGGGGCTGATATTCTCAGGCTGGGGGGGGGGCATGGTTGTTGGGGTCTCCCCAGCCTAAAAATAGTAGACTGCAACCATGCCAGAATTGTCCCCTGGTGGGGTGGCAATAGGGGTAATACAATGACTTAATGACAACTGTGAATTGAAAATAAAAAAAAAAAATCACAGCTGTCATCAAGCCTGAGGTTAGTAATTGGGAGGAGCCTATGAGAGCCCAAATTGCTAACCTTGTAAGTCAACAGAAATACACAAAACACAAGGAAAAATTCTTAATTTAAAAAAAAAAGCACCACCTCTTACTTCAATTTATTAATCCTCAAAACACTCCTGCATGTCCGATATAATCCACACACATGATGTCCCACGATGATCCCGACTCTGCTACTTCTCAGGTCATAGTGCGCATTCACATTAACTGTACCCGCCGGTACCCCATGGACCATGGTACCCGAGCTGTGACCTCATGGGAACTGACCTGAGGTGAATTCATTGAACTCAGTTATCTTTCCTCAGGTGAAGTAATTTAAGTCAATGCTAGATTACCGGATTAAACAATGTGCAAACATTCAGTATTTGGTTGCAGGCATTTCAGCACCAAATCTGCATCACCTCGTGAAAAAAGCACCAATACCATATCAAAACAGACGTGGTATTGGTGCGTTTTTTTTTACCAGGAGATGTAGATTTGGTGCAGAAATGTCTGAAACCAAATGCTGAATGTTTGAAAATAACCAAATATGGTAATCCAACATTGACTACAATTATGTCACCTGAGGTCATAACTGGGGTTTCAACAGTACCCCAGCTGTGACCTCAGGTGAACTCACCTAAAGTGAACTCATTGAAATCAGTGACCTCACCTCAGGTGAAGTTATTGAACGTAATGCCGGATTATCGGATTAGGTGATGTGCACACACTGAGTATTTGGTTGGAGACATTTCTGCACCAAATCTGCAACTCCTGGCAAAAAAACACATTGAAACTACATCAAAACGCATGCAGTATTGGTGTGTTTTTTGCCAGGAGATGCAGATTTGGTGCAAAAATGTCTGCAACCAAATGCTAAACAGGTGCACATAGCCTAATCTATTAATCCTAATCCGGCTTTGAGTTCAGTGAGTTCAGGTAAGATCACTGAGTTCAATGAGTTTATTTCATGTCAGTTCACCTGAGGTAACAGCTGGGGTACCATGGGAACCCCAGCTGTTACCTCAGGTGAAATCATTGAACTTAATGCGGGATTACTGGATTAGGCGACATGCGCACATTGGCTATTTGGATGCAGACATTTCTGCACCAAATCTGCATCTGTTGACAAAAAAAACACATAAAAAATACATGCTGTTTTGGTGCATTTTTTTGCTAGGAGATGCAGCTTTAGTGTAGAAATGGCTGCAACCAAATACTCAATGTGTGCACATCACCTAGTCTGGCAATCCGGCATTGAGTTCAGTGACTTCACATGAGGTAACATCACTGAGTTCTATGAGTTCACCTCAGCTCATTTCACCTAAGATCACAGCTGGGGTACTGTGGGAACCCCAGCTGTGACCTTCGATGAACTTGGTTGCATTTTCTAATGTGACTGTGCACTACAACTTCAGAATGTAGCTGAGCCAGGATCATTGTGGGACCTCGTGTAGATTACGTTGGACCTGCATAAGTGTGTTGGGGATTAATAAATTGAAGATATAGGGTGTTTTTTTAATAAAGGATTTTTCTCTGTGCTGTGTGTTTATTTCTTTTTTACTTACATGACAAGTAATATGGAAGTCTCATAGACCCTTAGTCATTACTAATCCAGTGCTTTATGACAGCTGTGACTTTTTGACAAATCACAGCTGTCAGTAACCCTTTAAATTAACCCTATTGTCACTGCTCCGGGGCAATCAGGATGAGCCGGGTAAAGCGTCAGGATTGGGCTGCTATTTTTGATATGGGGAGAGCCCACTAACCATGAGCCTCCCCAGCCTGAGAATATCAGCCCCCAGATGTCTGCTTTATCTTGCCTGGGCATGAAAAATGGGTGGGGGGTCCATAACATTTTTTTAAATTATTTGTTTAAACAATTAAAAAGAAATGCATGGGGTCTCTTGTATTTTGATACACAGCCAAGATAACACACACAGTTTGGGGTTGCAGCCTCCAGCTGTCTGCTTTATCTGAGATAGGTATCAAAATACTAGAGACCCTATGCCATTTTTTCACAATTATTTATTTATTTTGACACTCCACTTCCTGAGCCAGACAACTACTGTGAGTACAACCAATCTTAGATGCCACATTGGGTGGGGGAAGCAACTACAACCAATCACAGACGCTGCTACTGAGATTGGGTGGAAATAAGCAGTAAATATTCATAAGGGTTAATGATCAGTCCCGGAAGCAGTGTGACAGCCACAGGAAACTCAGTAGGTATAATTCTCCTGTTTTCATCCCCATAATACTCTGGCAACATTATTCACAAAAACAATTGTGAGTCAGAAATGCATCCAGGTATCTTTTCTATGCTGTTCCCATTCAGTTTTAGCACTTTTCCATCCATTTCAGCATTTTTGTAGCCTTCCCAGGCATCTTTGCAAAGTCATCAGAAAAAAAAATTAAGTTTCCCATTGACTTGCATTAGGTTTGTTAATATTGATGAATACTTGCGTAATAGAAAGTAAGTCGGCACAAATATTCTGAACCAAATACTTTACTATTCACCCATTGCTATTGCTTATATTTTAGCATACTCAGCTTGCTCCTGTGTACATGTGCCTCATTCTCTTAGGTCAAATTTGTTGCAGAGATTTGGAGAAGTGACTGCCTCCATATTTGGCTGAGTTCCTCCCATCAATTGAAGGTTGTATTTAGTGCTAGGTTCTATCTGCCCTTTAAATTTGTAGGCTTTAATCTGGGAGAGGTATGTCTAATAAAAAAAAGTTTGGGTGCTGTGAATAAAAAGTATGTTTTGTCATTTTTGGTGGGCACACACTAATTTTCCGATATACATATAGTATATATCAGTAAGGATTATAATTCATATATTCAATGCTTGGATACATCATCAACTGATATGTAAGACACATGCTACACATAGCATTCACATATACATATTGTTGAAGCTTTTCCCATACACCTCTTTAGAATTCCAATTATTAAGATGCAAAAATGATCTTGGCTCAGAATATATGTAAAAATACCAAAACTAATCCTCAACCTTAAATCCACTGCTGCTATATCGCCAATGCTTTCATTGTGCCCCATATGGTCTCTGTTTACTTGGTAGCTGCAATGAGATGTTATATTGGTGTGTAACTTCTGAAGCCAATTACTGATCAAAGTGGACATGTATTCTATAGTGATTTACTGCGGTGCTCACAGCATGTCATTGTAAGTAAAAACATCAAAACCACAGGAGCATTAGCACTGGAGATGTGCAGTAATTTACTGGTGAATATTATCCATTTTGTCATGTTAACGTATTCTACAGACAGATTTTTTTTTCCACTCATAGACAACCCCTTTAATTACACCATAAAGCTGGCCTAAGCTAAAATACCATCACTGTTCCCCTATCCTTACCAAGCATACATCCTATGTCCCATATTTATTATTTTCCGACAGTCTTACACGAGAACATACACTTTAGGTTAAAGAAGTTGTCCAGTTACCAAAACTGATTTTTTTTTTTCTGATAAATCTTACTAATATGTGCCCCTCAACACATCTATTATGTTTTTTCAGCAAAATTAGGTTTTATTGTGCACTAGCAGCACATGCTCATTGCTGGCTCCAGCTCTGATGGAGTTAATCTCTCCTCTGACTTCCTGTGTTCAGTTCCTACAAGTCCCAGAATTCTTTGTGGCTCTAGGGCGGTGTCTAGCTTATCTAACACACCCACTGTGTGTAACACCCCCCTCAGCTCTCCACCCAAAGCCTCCTCCCTGCCTCTTCCCTGTGTGGATGCACTGAGAGAAATCACACAGAGACATCCGAAGCTGCCAGCTCTGCACACAACCAGGGGAAGAAAGTGTGTATGAGTGTGTTTGTGTGTGTGTGTGTGTGTTTGTGAGTGTTTGTGTGTGAGTGTGTGTGTGTGAGTGTGAGTGTGTGTACAGAAATTATGATTATTAGCCGGCGCAACATGTGAAAAAAATAATTGGGGAAAAAAAAGTGAGGGGGTGATGAGATTGCTTTTTTCCCTCTTGCCTAGTCTGTGTGTCGTCCGTATCATCCACAAACCGCATATGACCGGATCCTGTGGATTAAATGTGCAGCGCATGCAACCGTTATTTTACCGGATGCTTCTGCAGCGGGACACAGAATTTATCGGCCGGCACTGGAGTCAGCTGACTCCTGATCTCACAGCCTGCACACGCTGCAATGGCTGCAGGTGGGCTCATTCACATGACCGTTCCGTTTGTCCTGGTCAGTTCCTGTTTTTTTTGCGGCCCCACAGACAGGACCATCTTTTCAATGTCTTTTGTGTAGGATCGGATGGTACACGGTAGCACTTCCATGTGCATCCGATCCTACAAAAAAAACATCGGATGCCGTATGTCCGCACCGTTATTATGGAACATGTCCTATTCTGTTCCGTAATAACGAACCATGACTCAATACAAGTCAATGGATCCGCAAAATTCCCGGAAGCAACACGGAAACACTTCCATGTGACTTCCGTTGGGTGCCCGTGCAGTCAGTGTCCCGCTCCAGCCCCAGCCCTGCGGCTACCCGCTCAGCAGTGTCAGCAGCTGCCCGCACTGCAGTGTCAGCAGCCGCCGGGATGACAAGCACTACCGTCAGGAGGTTAGTAAGTTCATTACATACGGTGATGAAGTCCTGCCCTCCTAACGTCAGTGGTCGTCACTGCCTTCTATGCCCACCGCTTGTCACATCACCTCTCGCTGTCGACCCGAGACTGTGACTAGTGGTGACGTCACGGTCCGCTCGCGATACTTTGTTTGTGAAGGCGGCAGTCATTGAACTCGGTGACAGCGCTGCTGTCAGGAGTTCAGCGATCATCGCAGGTAATATACCTCGATAACCTCCTGATAGCAGCACTCGTCATGCCCTGCAGTGACCTGGGCTGACCTATTGATGTTAGCTCAGGTCACTGCACGGCTCTCCCAGCAAATAGGGAACATTCTGTTCTTCATTGACTGGGACATTGACTATGGTATGGATCATCGTGGGACCCCCTTGTATTACACCAGACCTGGATTTGTTTTTCTTTCTAATAAATTGGTGAAAGAGGGAATGTGTTGGGGAGTGTTTTTTCAAATAAAAATGTGTTTGTTGTCTATTTTTTTTTTTTTATTACTGCCTGGGTTAGTGATGTCGGGTATCTGATACATGCCTGACATCACTAACTCCAGGGCTTGATGCCAGGTGACATTACACATCTGGAATTAACCCCATATATTACCCCGTTTGCCACCGCACCCGGGCAACGGGATGAGCTGGCGCAAAGCACCAGGACTGGCACATCTAATGGATGCGCTATTTCTGGGGCGGCTGCAGCCTGCTATTTTTAGGCTGGGGAGTGTCCAATAACGGTGAACCTCCCTAGTCTGAGAATACCAGACCACAGCTGTCCGCTTTACCTTGGCTGGTGATCCAATTTAAAATAACAGTGTGGGGAGGCCTCTGTTTTGGATTACCAGCCAAGGTGAAGCTGCCAGCTGTGGTTTGCAGGCTGCATCCGTTTGCTTTACCCTAGCTGGCTACAAAAGATAGGGGGACCGCATGTCATTTTTTTTTATTTATTTATTTTTTGGCTAAATACAAGACTAAGCACCTTAGTGCCACATGACAGTAACAAAAGGGTGCCAGCTTAGAATATGCAGGGGGGTAGGACATTATATATGTCTTTCTTATCTATCTATCTATCTCTCTATCTATCTATCTATCTATCTATCTATCTATCTATCTATCCAGCTCTCTATTCATTCATTCATCCCTCTATCCCTCTGTCTCTATATCTATCTATCCATCTCTATATCTACTCATCTATTTATCTTTCTTGCTGCTTCCGTTTTTTGCGGTCCGCAAAAAAACCCGGAAGGCACGCAGATGTCACACGGATGCCACTAGGATGCATCCGTGAAAAAAAGGACCGTTTTTTGTGGCCCGCAAAAACGGAACGGTCATGTGAATGTAGCCTTAACAGCAGTCGCTGCCTGCTGCCGATCACATGTGACCGTGTGCGGGCTGTGTGTGCGGGCTGTGTGTACAGGAGTTCAGCTGAGTTCAGATCAGCTGACTCAAGTGTCGGCCGATCAGGCTGGGGCCACACAGGGATTACTGCGATCCTCTCGCATTACACTCGGCTCATGCTCAGTACAGCAGAGCTGAGTGTCATGCGTGTATCCCTGTGACTGAGGTCCGACTGTGCGAGCAGACCTCAGCTGCGGGGGGCGGTCCGCCACTCGAGGGGTGGGCCAGCACTGAGGAGGGGTGGGAGGGATTTCTCTCCCTCTCTCCTTCGTAGTCCACCGATGTACCGCAAGTGCAGTGCGATTTTTCTCTCACCACATACACTTGAATGGGTAAAAGAGAGTCTTGCATTACAGTTGTAGCATGCTGCGATTGTTTTCTCGGTCCAATTAGGGCAGAGAAAATAATCGCTCATGTGTGCTGACACACAGGCTAATATTGGTCCGAGTGGAATGCGATGTTTTATCGCACTCCACTCGCACTGTGTTTCTCGCCGTGTGGCTTAGACCTTACTTGTTCTATGTCCCCCTGCATCCATCGCAGCATGTGCAGGCTGGAGTTCAGCTGAGTTCAGATCAGCTGACTCCAGTGCTGGACTGAACTCAGGTGACCTCATAGCCCGTACACGCTGCGATGGATGCAGGGGGACACAGAACAAGTAATCGGCCGACACTGGAGTCATCTGATTACTTGGGATGAATGGAGCAGTAAAATGCTCTGGTGCTCAATGGGCGAAGCCCATGTCAATTTTTTTTTAAAAATTCATTAAAAATAAAAGAAATCACATTGTTTGTGGGCTCCAGCTGCATTTTCTATTGCTAAGGGTAACCCAAGCAGCTACTGACTGCTAACCCCCTGCTGCTTGGTGTTACTTTCACTGGCAATAGAAATCCAGGGAAGCATGTTTTTTTTTATTATAAAGTTTTTTGCCTGAAAACTTTTTTAAAAAAATGATGTGGGCTTCGCCATATTTTTGTATGCTAGCCAGGTACAGCAGGCAGCTACGGGCTGCCCCAAACCCCCAGCTGCCTAATTGTACCCAGCTGGGAACCAAAATTATAGAGCAGCCCTTTTTTTTTTTATTTCATGAATTTCATGAAATAATTAAAAAAAAAAAAAAAAAAGTCGTGGGCTTCGTCGAATTTTTGAGTCCAGCCAGGTACAACTAGGCAGCTGGGGATTGGAATCCGCAGTGCAGGGTGCCCAAGCTTTCTGGGCACACCCTCTGCGAATTGCAGTCCGCAGCCACCCCAGAAAATGGCGCTTTCATAGAAGCGCCATCTTCTGGCGCTGTATCCAACTCTTCCAGCTGCCCTGGTGACTGGTGGCTCGCTGGGTAATAATGGGGTTAGGGCTAGCTGTAAATTATAAGCTGGCCCTAATCCCAAAATTCAGGGGGTCACGCCAATATTAGACATGGCCACCATGAATTTCTAGTAAAGATTAAAAAAACACAAAACACAGAAAAATATTTTTATTAGAAATAAAACACAACACAATTAGTGACTCCATCTTTATTGAAATAAAGAACCCCCCTCCGCAGTAATCCTGGGTCAAGGGTCCCGAGCCGTCCAATCCGGATCCAATATCATCTGATCGGTTTGCTGGAAGGCAAAGCGATCAGATGATGTCAGGTTAAAGGACATGAATCACACGACACAGCAGCTGATTGTATAAAAGCCGGTTATACAATCAGCTGATGCATCAGTGAAAAAAAAAAAAATACTCACTTATGTGCTGATTACCGACAGCTCCTGGAGCGATCGGACGGGAGTCTGATCCCGTCAGATCGCTGCCGGTAATCAGCTGATGAAGTCTCCTGACGGCATCAGCTGATAGCCAGCCGGGCGCTAAAAAGATGGCGTCACCGCGAGACTACGATCAGCTGATGCGTCAGGTGACCGCATCAGGTGATCAGCGCCAGGTCCTGCAGGCACACATGACATGCCCGGAGAGTCTGCACACAGCCGGAGCGGCGGTCCTGGGAGAGGAGCTGGGAGCGGACTTGGTACCGGGGATCAGCAGAAAGGTGAGTATGACATTTTTTTTTCTATTGTTCACTTTTGATTTAGCAGCTGCCTCCATCTCCCGCCCGTACATTGCGCCGCACGGGAGCTGACATGGCACCGGACGGGAGATGGAAGCGGCGGTGACGGTACTGGAAGGATTCACGCTTCTGTGTTTAATGACAGAAGGAATCCTCTTCCTGTACACGTCACTTTACTACCCACCCCTTGCGTTTATAGCTGTGTTTTGTCATAGAAACGCACTAAAACGCAGCTATATTTGCAAATTGTGTTTTTCATTGCGTTTTTGAACATCTCATTCAACTCAATGGGTGTAAAACGCAGTGAAAAAACGCAAAAATAATTGACATGCTGCGTTTTTGTGGGCACCACAAAAACGCAGCTGAAAAAAATGCTGTGTGCAGACAGCAAAAATGAAAACTCATAGACTTTGCTGGGGAAGCAAAGTCATGCAGTTTTCTGAGCAAAAACGCACCCGAAAAACGCGCAAAAACGCACTGTGTGAACTTACCCTTAGTTGGTGACATGCAGCACTGCAGGTGACAGAGCAGAGCAAGTTGGTGACATGCTCTGCTCTGACACATAGTGTGCTGCATGTCACTGTATCCACTCTGGGACTTGTTGTGCAGGTGACCGGATGATACATGTCACTAACTTGCTCCACTCTGTGACTTCTGCTGCATTGTTCCAACTGTATACACTCTCACCTGAACAAGTCTCAGAGTGGGGCAGTTATTGACATGTATCATCCGGTCACCTGCACAACAAGTCCCAGAGTGGAGACAGATAGTGACATGCAGCACACTATGTGTCAGAGCAGAGCATGTCGCTGTCTCCACTCTGGAACTTGTTGTGCAGGTGAGAGTGTATACAGTTGGTACTATGCAGCAGAAGTCACATAGTGGGGCAGTTAGTGACATGTATCATCCGGTCACCTGCACAACAAGTCCCAGAGTGGAGACAGTGACATGTATCATCCGGTCACCTGCACAACAAGTCCCAGAGTGGAGACAGTTAGTGACATATAGCACACTATGTGTCAGAGCAGAGCATGTCACTGTCTCCACTCTGGGACTTGTTGTGCAGGTGACCGGATGCTACATGTCACTAACTGTCTCCACTCTGGGACTTGTTGTGCAGGTGAGAGTGTATACAGTTGGTACTATGCAGCAGAAGTCACAAAGTGGAGCAAGTTAGTGACATGTATCATCCGGTCACCTGCACAACAAGTCCCAGAGTGGAGACAGTGACATGTAGCATCCGGTCACCTGCACAACAAGTCCCAGAGTGGAGACAGTGACATGTAGCATCCGGTCACCTGCACAACAAGTCCCAGAGTGGAGACAGATGCAGCACACTATGTGTCAGAGCAGAGCATGTCACTGTCTCCACTCTGGGACTTGTTGTGCAGGTGACAGAGTGGAGCAGATTGGTCCCATGCAGCGTCCGGTCACCTGTGCTGCTGGTACAGTTAGGTCCAGAAACATTTGGACAGTGACACAATTTTCGCGAGTTGGGCTCTGCATGCCACCACATTGGATTTGAAATGAAACCTCTACAACAGAATTCAAGTGCAGATTGTAACGTTTAATTTGAAGGTTTGAACAAAAATATCTGATAGAAATTGTAGGAAGTGTACACATTTCTTTACAAACACTCCACATTTTAGGAGGTCAAAAGTAATTGGACAAATAAGCCAAACCCAAACAAAATATTTTTATTTTCAATATTTTGTTGCGAATCCTTTGGAGGCAATCACTGCCTTAAGTCTGGAACCCATGGACATCACCAAACGCTGGGTTTCCTCCTTCTTAATGCTTTGCCAGGCCTTTACAGCCACAGCCTTCAGGTCTTGCTTGTTTGTGGGTCTTTCCGTCTTAAGTCTGGATTTGAGCAAGTGAAATGCATGCTCAATTGGGTTAAGATCTGGTGATTGACTTGGCCATTACAGAATGTTCCACTTTTTTGCACTCATGAACTCCTGGGTAGCTTTGGCTGTATTATTATTATTATTTATTATTATTATTTATTATTATAGCGCCATTTATTCCATGGCGCTTTACAAGTGAAAGAGGGTATACGTACAACAATCATTAACAGTACAAGACAGACTGGTATAGGAGGAGAGAGGACCCTGCCCGCGAGGGCTCACAGTCTACAGGGAATGGGTGATGGTACAATAGGTGAGGACAGAGCTGGTTGCGCAGTGGTCTACTGGGCTGAGGGCTATTGTAGGTTGTAGGCTTGTTGGAAGAGGTGGGTCTTGAGGTTCCTCTTGAAGCTTTCCACGGTAGGGGAGAGTCTGATGTGCTGAATGCTTGGGGTCATTGTCCATCTGTACTATGAAGCGCCGTCCGATCAACTTTGCAGCATTTGGCTGAATCTGGGCTGAAAGTATATCCCGGTACACTTCAGAATTCATCCGGCTACTCTTGTCTGCTGTTATGTCATCAATAACACAAGTGACCCAGTGCCATTGAAAGCCATGCATGCCCATACCATCACGTTGCCTCCACCATGTTTTACAGAGGATGTGGTGTGCCTTGGATCATGTGCCGTTCCCTTTGTTCTCCAAACTTTTTTCTCCCCATCATTCTGGTACAGGTTGATCTTTGTCTCATCTGTCCATAGAACACTTTTCCAGACCTGAGCTGGCTTCATGAGGTGTTTTTCAGCAAATTTAACTCTGGCCTGTCTATTTTTGGAATTGATGAATGGTTTGCATCTAGATGTAAACCCTTTGTATTTACTTTCATGGAGTCTTCTCTTTACTGTTGACTTAGAGACAGACACACCTACTTCACTGAGAGTGTTCTGGACTTCAGTTGATGTTGTGAACGGGTTCTTCTTCACCAAAGAAAGTATGCGGCGATCATCCACCACTGTTGTCATCCGTGGACGCCCAGGCCTTTTTGAGTTCCCAAGCTCACCAGTCAATTCCTTTTTTCTCAGAATGTACCCGACTGTTGATTTTGCTACTCCAAGCATGTCTGCTATCTCTCTGATGGATTTTTTCTTTTTTTTCAGCCTCAGGATGTTCTGCTTCACCTCAATTGAGAGTTCCTTAGACCGCATGTTGTCTGGTCACAGCAACAGCTTCCAAATGCAAAACCACACACCTGTAATCAACCCCAGACCTTTTAACTACTTCATTGATTACAGGTTAACGAGGGAGACGCCTACAGAGTTAATTGCAGCCCTTAGCGTCCCTTGTCCAATTACTTTTGGTCCCTTGAAAAAGAGGAGGCTTTGCATTACAGAGCTATGATTCCTAAACCCTTTCTCCGATTTGGATGTGAAAACTCTCATATTGCAGCTGGGAGTGTGCACTTTCAGCCCATATTATATATATAATTGTATTTCTGAACATGTTTTTGTAAACAGCTAAAATAACAAAACTTGTGTCACTGTCCAAATATTTCTGGACCTAACTGTAGGATTATATGATCACACTGCCGACACCGCCCGCTCTCCTGACAGCTGAGCACAGCGGGCGGGTGGACAGTGTGATCACATACTTGCATGACAGGGGGGATTTCAGTGGAGGAAACCCCCCCTGTACTCCACACTGGAGCCCGTACCTCCCACAGCTGATGGATGGTAAGCGCGCGCTCTGCCTTCACCGCTCCACACTAAAGCTCTCCGGATCCTCCCCTCGATGCTGGGCTGTGACGTGCGGTAGTCACCACCCACAGCCCAGTCAATCAGTGTGAGTGGCGCCGGCATCCTCTGACGTACCCGTCTAGTTTGAGAGCCCGGAAATGCCGGGACGTCAGAGGATGCTGGCGGCCACAGCTCCAGGCAGTCATGTGACAGGCACTGAGCGCGCAGGATAGCGCCGCTCAGTGCCAGAACTGGAAATACAAGCCAATGGAGAAGATGCATACAATGGTAAGTGACACTCATTGGGAAAATAAAAAAAATGGGTGAACCACCCCTTTAAGTTTCCACAATAAGATTTTGCTGAGAATGCAACATCTTACAGTTCCAGAAAAGTGGATGGGATTTATAGAAAGTAGTAATGGGTAGAGATGAGCGATCCGGTCCCGGTTCGGCTCGAGTTCGGTTCGTCGAACGGAGGTCTCGTTCGAGTTCGGTTCGTCGAACGTTCGACGAACCGAACTCGAACCGCATAGGAAACAATGGCAGGCAATCACAAACACATAAAAACACCTAGAAAACACCCTCAAAGGTGTCCAAAAGGTGACAAACAACTCACAACACAACACAAACATATGGGAAAGTGACAAGGACATATATTCATGCGAAAACAAAAGAGCTGGACAAGAAAAAAGAGGAGGAGACACAGATATATGAGTATATGCAAGGAAACATTGATGCCATTACTGTGCAACTTGAGCCCTGCTCATTTTAGGCTTCCAATCTGGATCAATTGCCTGAGCTTGCCACGTACGCCTTGGGGATCTTGTCGTGTCCTGCAGCCAGCGTTCTCTCGGAACCTGTCTTCAGTGCTGCTGGGAGTCTGCTGGCAGATAAGCACACGTGTCTGTCCACTGACAATGTGGACATGGCTCTCAGAGGACTTTTCTTCCCCTGGGTCAGCCAGGGGAGGCGAAAGGCACGCGCATTTTTGAGAGTGCTTCATGCAAAGCATCTTTTTCTTTTTCAAAAGGGGGGTCAACAGATGCCAGTCAAGTGGGGTGTGCGTGGCCCATTTAGTGGAAACGAGGGAGACTGTGGTTGGAGTCCCCTTGCTGTGTTTGTAAAAGAACCAAGATGAACAAGTCATGGCTCTCAGAGGACTTTTCTTCCCCTGGGTCATCCAGGGGAGGTGAAAGGCACGCGTATTTTTGAGAGTGCTTCATGCAAAGCATCTTTTTCATTTTGAAAAGGGGGGTCAACTGATGCCAGTCAAGTGGGATGTGTGTGGCCCAATTAGTGGAAACGAGGGAGACTGTGGTTGGAGTCCCCTTGCTGTGTTTTACATGCTTTTTGAAGGGCATGACATGGCTTAGAGGTTGACTTACAGCATCTGCAAACTGTTGGCTACCAAAATGCTTCCTTTCCAACCTGTTTAACCGAGGATTTTCGAGACCTTGTGCCCATCACAGTGCCCCAAGAGCCAATGCCCAGGCGCCACGCCTCCAACAAAGGCGTGCACGCGCTACACCAGCATGTCGCACCAAACATCACTGCTTCTTTGAGAAACTGTGTGACAGTGTGCATTTCACCACAGATACTTGGCCCAGTAAGCATGGACAGGGGCGTTGCATGTCACTGACTGGGCAATGGGTTACTATGGGGAGAGAAGGAGAAGGGTCTGCTGTACAAGTCTTGCTGTCCCCACGAGTTGTATCAATCCTTCCTCTGTATGTAGAAGTTAATACACTGCTTCTGCCTCCTCAAACTCGTGTGGGTCCTTCACCTCGGCCCAAACCCTGTGTGGTCAGGGCACCCTTCCTTGTAACTGCGCACAAGGAAAACCACACACCTCCTTACTATGCTGGCAGCAGAGCTCAATGCCATCATGCGGTCAAATGTTTACTTTGAAATGTATGGGAAATGTGAGTCACACCGCTGAGAAGTTGTGGATGGTTAGCTCTGGAGACCGAGTTTCATCAATGGGTGTCTCCACTCAACCAGCAGCCAGGGAAGGCCGGGTGTGACAATGATGCAAACATGGGTGCGACCCTTCGCCGTGACAATGTGACACACGTGCCTTGTGTGGCTCACGTGTTGAACCTGGTTGTCCAGCAATTTTTAAAGCACTATCCTGGCCTACATGGCCTTCTGCAGAGGGCACGGTGTATCGCCTTCCTTAATCCACACACTCAGATGGGCTGTAAAGGATAGGCTAGAGGGAAGCCACTCACCAAGCAGGACCTCCAGAACCCTGAAACCCTTTAACCCCTATACAGGGATTAGGAATTACACAGAGCCCAAGGTGATCAATACCTGTGGAAGGCTGCAGTTCCAGAGAATAGTAGTCAGGCAGGGACAAAACATTAATTGAGGAACAGGAACAGAATGGGACGGCCAGGACTTAATCAGAAAACAAGCAGAGGTGAAATGCAGATCGGCCAACAAGGTACATAAACAGCAAGCAAGAAAAGTAGTCAGGTAACAAGCACACAAACTCATAAAACTGAACTGGGGGTAAAAGTAACCAGAGGTTCATAGCTATGTCTGGCAGTGGTCTGCAGACAGGATGGGCATAAAAAAGGTTGTGGTGTCTTCCCATTGGTTGTAGCTGAATGATGGTACTTCATCAGTGAGATACCCACCACCTACATTAAGCCAGAGATTGTGCATCTGTCAAGGTAATGCAGCCCAGTGGGTGAGCATAACCTGCGTCCACCTGCGCCGCTGGCATCAACTTCTCTCCCATCATCAGCACTATGCATGAAAGGAACACGTTGTCACCTGGCGACCGGAGTACAAATTGACGGAGCGTACTCCGTTGATGACTTAACCGCAGTGTGTGGCAATGATGCAAACCTGGCTGCGGGCCATCGTCAGGGCAATGTGACACACATGCCTTGTATGGCTCACGTGTTGAATCTAATTCTCCAGCAATTTTTAAAACACCATCCCGGCCTGCATGGCCTTGTGCAGCGGGCACGCTCGCTATGTGCTCACTTCCATCGTTCGCACACAGCAGCTCAACAACTTTCGTCGCTACAGAAGTCTTTAGGTCTGGTGGTTAAACGCCTGAAATGCGATGTGCCGACACGCAGGAATTTGAATCTGCACATGTTGCAGCGTTTGTGGCAGCACCGCCGAACCCTGCTGCAATACGTTATGACATATAGCCTGGCCTAACTTGATCCAGAGGTGGTGCAGATCACGCTGCTGGAGTGGTGTCAGATCAAGGCCCTATGCACCCTTCTACACAGTTTACAAATGTCGACGAAGATGTTTAGCACTGGTAATGCCATTCTCAGCGTGACAATTCTGGTCATCTACATGATGGAGCACACTTTAAGCATTATTCGGAGTCAGGTGTTGGGACAAGAGGAAGGGGAGGAAGTACAGGATGAGTCATATGCGGAAGGGATAACAAGATCTACGAGGTCCAGATGGTCAGCGGCACCTAGGCGGCAGTCATGGTGGGGGAGAGGGATTAACAAGGGCGCATAGCATCAGGAAAAAGTGTTGAGGAAGGTGCAGGAGCCCATGAAGAAATGGAGGACGAACTGGCGATGGGCATGGAAGACTCAGAGTCAGCAGATGAGTAAGAGCTTGCTCACATTTCGGTTGTGCGAGGTTGGGGGGAGAGGGCAGAGGAAGGAGGCACGATTCTCACCTCTCTGCCACCAACACACCAAGGACTTGGTCCTCCTGGATGCACAAGACACATGAGCGCCTTCTTGCTGCACTACCTACAACATGACCCTCGGATTGTACGAATTCGAAGTAATGCTAACTACTGGGTTGCCACACTGTTAGATCCCCGGTACAAGACAAAATTTGGCGAAATAATTCCTGCCATAGAAAGGGACGCACGTATACAGGAGTATCTGCAGAAGGTGGTACGCAATCTTAGATCTGCTTTTCCACTAAACACCAGTGCTGCACAGAGTGAATCTCAATGCTTTGTCATGGATAGGAGGAAATGGTCTGTTACTTGTCCACATCTGAGGGACCGAGGGCTGTCTGCTGTGCTGAGATGGCATTGAGTACGGTGTCCCTGCAGAGTTGAACTTTTGGTCATATACAAAATGAGTTGAAAAAGGACAGATGCTGGTGGAAAGGGGAACAGGTGTGTTGGAAAGGGGAAAAAAGTTTTTGTCCGTGGGTTTGGTGGTTAAGCAAAAGTAACATTTGCTGAAGAAACACCATCTGTTATGGTGGGACTGGCAGATTTGGATAAGGTGGTATATACTATGTTACCGCTATATAACGAAAATTAATAAGAAAAGAAAGAGAAAGGTATATATCCCCATCAGCAGTCAATGTCCACCATGCTCCCAGATGGAAAAGGAGTGTTACACTCACCGAGGAGCGGCGAGCGTCCGGAGGTGGACCCACTGGACCGTGCACCGGACTCCCCTGAGAAGGCCTAAATGCACGGCAGCCAGGAACAGGTGGTAGGAGTCTCTGTACTGCCTGGCGTAGCTCGGGTACAATGTCCGCAGTAGGCAGGACACGGGTATGGCACGGTGACGTCCACGGTAGGTATAAGCGGTGACATCCACTGCGGGTATGGCATGGTGACGTCCACTGCGGGTATGGCACAGTGACGTCCACGGTAGGTATAAGCGGTGACGTCCACTGCGGGTATGGCACGGTGATGTCCATTGCGGGTATGGCACGGTGACGTCCACGGTAGGTATAAGTGGTGACGTCCACAGCCGGAATAGTATAGATGGCACTACGGTGAGACAAAGGATTAGTACCAGGTATCAAATGTACAGATATCAAAAGAATAGCACAAGGGGGTCTGGACACTGGCAAGGCTCTAATAGAAGCGTTGCTCGGGCGCCTGCTGCCGGGGGAGGTGAACCTAAATACCTATTAGGCAACAGGTGACCTCTGAGGTCACTTCCAGAAAATGGGGCATGCCACTTTAAGAAAGGGGCCGTGGCCTCGCACGCAGCCTAGAGTCACTTACAGCAATTCTGTGTGAGGAGGAGACTGCAGCAGGCCTGGGAGTGGGAGCAGCGTCTGCAGAGCCATGGGACCGGTAAGAGGAAGGCCTTCGCTACCTGGGAGTGGGAGCAGGAGTGCACGTGGGAGCCATGCTGGGACTGGGCAGATGTGAGGGAGAGCTCCCCCCCTGGGGTCTGGTGGGACCAGGCGTTACAGTACCCCCCCCTGAAGCCCCCTTCTCCTCAGGAAGCTCCGGAGGAGACTAGGAGCATCCACGTACTCCGCAGGTACCCACGTCCTCTCCTCAGGACCGAACCCCTTCCAGTCCACCAGATAGTAGGTTTTACCTCGGACCTCCTTAGCCGCAAGGATGGCTTTTACCTCATAGACGTCATCATCACCAACAGGAGGAGGCGAAGCCCCAGGATCACTGTGGAAACGGCTCAGGACCACCGGCTTGAGGGGGGACACATGGAAGGAGTTCGGGATGCGAAGTGTCGACGGCAGCTTCAACTTGTAGGACACCTCATTGATCCGTCGGAGCACTTCAAAGGGACCAATGAAGTGGGGACCCAGCTTGTAAGACGGCTGTTTCAGGCGGACATACTTAGACGAGAGCCAGACTTTATCTCCGGGCTGGAAGAAAGGAACATCCAGACGGTTCTTGTCAGCGTGTTTCTTCATGCGGACAGAGGACCGTTCCAGAGCCGACTTGGTCTCAGCCCAGACGGCGGAGAAGGACCTCATGAGGTCATCAGCTGCAGGGTTGCCTGAAGAACATGTCACAGGGCACGGCACTTTGGGTTGCTGTCCATACACCACCTGGAACGGAGATTTAGCAGAGGACTCACTTTCATGATTGTTATAGGAGAAATCGGCCCATGGAAGCAGTTTGACCCAGTTGCTGTGGTGTTCGTCCACGAAGTGGCGGAGATAGTTAGTCAGGACTTGGTTAATGCACTCCACTTGCCCATTGGACTGAGGGTGGTAGGCAGAAGAAAAGTCCAATTGAACATCCATCATTTTGCAGACTGCTCTCCAAAACCGAGCGGTGAACTGGACCCCTCTGTCGGACACGATATGGAGAGGCAAGCCGTAAAGCTGGAAGATATGTTGAATGAATAATTCAGCAAGAACCAGAGCGGACAGTAGCCCGGAGAGTGGTGTGAAGTGGGCCATCTTGGAGAACCGGTCCACCACCACCCAGATGACTGTGCAGCCAGACGATTTTGGCAGGTCTGTGATGAAATCCATGCCGATATGTTGCCATGGAGCGGATGGTACGGGTAAAGGAAGCAAAGGGCCCGCCGGAAGAGTCTTCGGGACCTTGTTCCGGGCACAGGAGGAACAGGATGAACAAAAGTCCTGGACGTCTCGACGTAGCCCTGGCCACCAGTAATATCGGGATATCAATTGCAGAGATTTCTTTTGACCCACGTGACCTGCTATTCGGGAAGAGTGTCCCCACCGGAGTACACGTTCTCTATCGACCTCAGCAACAAACGTCTTACTGGGAGGAAGGTGGTGCATGTCAACTGGTGCCGACATTAGCTTGGAAGGTTCAATGATGTGCCGAGGTTCATCTTCCTGATCCTCTAACAGGAATGATCGAGACAGCGTATCGGCCTTCAGGTTCTTCTCGGCTGGACGGAAATGCAGAACAAAATCAAAGCGGGCGAAGAATAATGACCATCGGGCCTGTCGGGGGTTTAGCCTGTGGGCTGTCTGGAGATATGCCAGATTCTTGTGGTCAGTATAGATGGTAACTGGATGCAATGACCCTTCCAGCAGGTATCGCCATTCTTCCAGGGCCAGCTTGATTGCTAGAAACTCACGGTCTCCGATTGAGTAGTTTCGTTCTGCTGGGGAGAAAGCCTTAGAAAAGAAGCCACAGGTTACTGTCTTAGCCTCTGACGTTTTCTGTGTAAGAACCGCACCGGCTCCAGATGAGGAGGCATCTACCTCAAGGATAAATGGCTTGTTCGTGTCGGGTCTGTGTAAGGCTGGAGCAGAAGCGAAGGTTCGTTTAAGGGACAGGAATGATTCTTCAGCTTCCAGGGTCCATTTCTTTGGGTTTTCCCCTTTGCGAGTGAGAGAGGTTATGGGACGCACCAGAGACGAGAAGTGTGGAATGAATTGCCGGTAATAGTTGGCGAATCCCAGGAATCGCTGGATAGCCTTCAACCCTTCCTGACGGGACCAATTCAGTACAGCTGATACCTTATCTGGGTCCATCTTCAGGCCGGTATCAGAGACTATGTGTCCAAGGAAGGGTAGTGAGGTCTGCTCAAACAGGCATTTCTCGAGTTTGGCGTAAAGGCGATTCTCTCTCAATCTCCGCAGGACAAGACGGACATGTCTTCGGTGGGTATGCAAGTCCAGAGAGAAGATAAGGATGTCGTCCAAATACACGACTACACAGGTGTATAGAAGATCACGGAAGACGTCATTCACGAACTCCTGGAAGACCGCCGGAGCGTTACTGAGCCCGAAGGGCATCACTCGATATTCATAGTGCCCATCCCGAGTGTTGAACGCAGTCTTCCATTCTTCCCCCGACTGAATGCGGACCAGATTGTACGCACCCCGGAGATCTAATTTGGAGAAGATCATGGCACCTTGAAAGCGGTCAAACAGTTCCGGTATCAGGGGTAGCGGGTATCTGTTCTTCACCATGATCTTATTCAATCCGCGGTAGTCAATGCAAGGCCGTAGACCCCCGTCCTATTTCCCCACAAAGAAGAAGCCCGCTCCAGCAGGAGAGGAGGATTTTTGGATGAAGCCTCGTGCTAGATTCTCCTTTATGTAGTCAGACATGGCTTGGGTCTCTTCTCGGGACAGAGGGTAGATGCGCCCACGCGGAGGGGTTGTCCCGGGGAGCAGGTCGATGGGACAATCGTAGGGTCTGTGTGGCGGCAACATCTCAGCCTCCTTCTTGTCAAAGACATCGGCATAGGCACAATAGGCAGGGGGTAACCCAGGAAGGGTGACCGGTTCAACGGGTCGGTGCGGCGGATGCACTGGTTTCAGGCAGTTGCTGTGGCAAGACGCACCCCATTGCAGGATGTCTCCAGAATCCCAGTCCAGTACTGGCTTGTGCGACCGAAGCCAGGGTATTCCCAGTAGTAGGGCATGCGTCATGCCAGGGAGTACGTGGAAGGCGATGGTCTCAGAGTGTAGCAAACCCACTTGCATAGTACAGTTTTCCGTGATGTACCGGATGGGTTCGGATAGCGGTTTTCTATTCACGGAAGAAAGACTGATGGGGGTAGCAGGACTTCGGACGGGAATCTGGTGTAGGTCCACCACGGATTGTTGGATAAAGTTCCCGGCGGAGCCTGAATCCAGGAACGCATGCTCTGACAACCGGATGGGACCACAGGACAGGGATACAGGTACATGGAGAAAAGGAGAGGACTTGGCATGACCTAGGGTGGCCTCTCCGATGGACCCTAGGCTCTGTAGTTTCCCGGCTTTACTGGACAGTCTTGAATCAGATGTTTGGCACTTCCACAGTAGAAGCACTCTCCTGCCATTCTCCGATTCCTCTGTCGCAGTCTGGACTCACTGACGCGATCGACCTCCATGGGCTCGTGCGGAGCAGTAGGCCGGGTGGAGGGATGTGACATCGGCCTTTGGAAGGTGGGCGCAAGGCGCGGAATTCTTCTCGCCCGGGTCACTTCTCTGGCACGCTCTTGGAAGCGGAGATCAATACGGGTAGCCAGAGAGATCAGCTCTTCCAGGGTGGTAGGTACATCCCGGCCGGCCAGTTCATCCTTGATTTTACCGGATAACCCTTCCCAGAAGGCAGCTACCAGCTACCCCTATTGTTCCACTTGAGTTCGGACGACAGAGTGCGGAATTCGATTGCATACTGTCCCACGGTGAGATTCCCCTGGTGGATTCTCATAAGCGAAGAGGCAGTAGACGAGAGACGGCCTGGCTCATCGAACACCTTACAGAAGGTGGTCAGAAAGACGGACAGGACTTGAACGGTCGGGTCATTCTTCTCCCAGAGCGGATTCATCCAAGCCAGAGCCTGACCAGTCAGATGAGACATGATAAATGCGATTTTCGAGCGATCAGTCGCTTGCTGCAGCGGCGACAGCTCAAAGTGCAGGGAGCACTGGTTTAAGAAACCGCGACACAAACGGGAATCCTCTCCATACATGGGTGGGGAGCCAGGCGGGAAGGAGACATGCATGTCGATGATCCCGCTGAGTCGGGGGTTGTTGAGGAGGCCGGATTCTGCAGGGCATATAGACGGGAATCCACGTACGCCATATATTCGGCCATGCGTCTCTGGGCCTCATGCTGGCGGGACAGTTCCTGTTGCAGGTCAGTCAGCGGGTTAACCTTGATCCCGGCGGAGTCCATGGCCCGAGCAAACTGTTACGCTCACCGAGGAGCGGCGAGCGTCCGGAGGTGGACCCACTGGACCGTGCACCGGACTCCCCTGAGAAGGCTTAAATGCACGGCAGCCAGGAACAGGTGGTAGGAGTCTCTGTACTGCCTGGCGTAGCTCGGGTACAATGTCCGCAGTAGGCAGGACACGGGTATGGCACGGTGACGTCCACGGTAGGTATAAGCGGTGACGTCCACTGCGGGTATGGCACGGTGACGTCCACTGCGGGTATGGCACGGTGACGTCCACGGTAGGTATAAGCGGTGACGTCCACTGCGGGTATGGCACGGTGACGTCCACTGCGGGTATGGCACGGTGACGTCCACGGTAGGTATAAGTGGTGACGTCCACAGCCGGAATAGTATAGATGGCACTACAGTGAGACAAAGGATTAATACCAGGTATCAAATGTACAGATATCAAAAGAATAGCACAAGGGGGTCTGGACACTGGCAAGGCTCTAATGGAAGCGTTGCTCGGGCGCCTGCTGCCGGGGGAGGTGAACCTAAATACCTATTAGGCAACAGGTGACCTCTGAGGTCACTTCCAGAAAATGGGGCATGCCACTTTAAGAAAGGAGGCGTGGCCTCGCGCGCAGCCTAGAGTCACTTACAGCAATTCTGTGTGAGGAGGAGACTGCAGCAGGCCTGGGAGTGGGAGCAGCGTCTGCAGAGCCATGGGACCGGTAAGAGGAAGGCCTTTGCTGCCTGGGAGTGGGAGCAGGAGTGCACGTGGGAGCCATGCTGGGACTGGGCAGATGTGAGGGAGAGCTCCCCCCCCGGGGTCTGGTGGGACCAGGCGTTACAAGGAGAGGTTGGCAACTGGAAGGTTAGGTGGAGGATACAGAGCTGTGTGGCTATGAAACTAATAGTAGCCTGAACCGAGTTAGACGCCACTCGGATCAGGAGACTGGGAGCCCTGTTTGTGTCACAGGGTCCACACGCCCACCCAGCCCAGGAACTGCCTGTTAACATCCCAGGGGCCATTGAGTACGCTGACCGTGTGCATTGGGGCCACACCTGTGGACAGCAGGCGCATCAGCAGCAGCAGGCCTGTTAATGCCACTGGGCTGCACAAGCAAGACTTGTAGGACAGGAGCTGGTCTTAACCGTTCTGCGTTACCGACTGTGGTGGCGGCCTGCATCGACGCCCTATCCCTGCCTACCTCTGGCCTAAAGCCGCAATGGGTTCAACACATGGAGGTGTGCTCTTTCGTAGCATAATAGAAGACTGCGCACCTCCTTGTTGGCTCCAGCCCGTTTTATAACCTGGGTCCGCCCCAAACCAGGGTGGACCACAATGCACCTCCTGGAGACAAAAGCAGAGTGACACGTCATGAGTGGCAAAACTAGCGTCCTATTTGGAACCGCAACTTCAATAATGACCTCATGGCTGCCACGACACAAACACCTCACCAGTCATCGTCTGACCATCAATAATGAGGTGACAAGTCATAGGGGCGGGCCTCTGCAAGCCATTTGGGAGTGGCCTGGCCACATCGTCAGGACACCTGATGCCCTGTGGTCTATATGGGCCCCCCACATCAGGGGCAGGGCCAAAGAGTTCATTACTGGACCTAGTCTCTGATGCAGTAAGTGACTGAGCATGCTCAGTAGCATGAAATACAGTCTCTGAAAAAAGCTTTAGCATGGTGTCTAGGCACAAAACAGGACTTAGACCCGGCACGGAATGCAAGTACCTGTGCAAAGAGGCTTTTCGCACTAAGTGTGGGAGCATGCGCTGTATCCCAAAATGAAGACTTAGCCTCAGGAATGGCACAGTCAGGCTGAGCATACTCACTAGGCGAAACACTGTAGTTAGGCTGCGGCTGGGGTAAATCGGCACACGCATGCGCACTAGCTGCCTCTCCACACTTGGACGTGGAGGAGAAATTGCTCTTCAGGTGTGGACTTGGAGATGCTGTCTATGAACAGAAGGAAAAGCTAAAGGTGTGTGTTACAGCAAGGAGCCACCGCGGAAACACTTCGTTCAATTGTGAGGGGAGTCATTTTGGAGTCTGGTGAGGAGTACTGTAACGCCAGTGAGCAGCATCCTGTGCCACAGACCAACATTCTTACGGTGCTGTCTATACTGCTTACCGTGACAGGAGCGTAAAGTCTATATTTCTGGCAACTGGACATCACAGTACCCGGGTACGGTAGGCTGTGCCCAGACAATAATGCGGGCTCGTAACACTTTGTTTTATTAGCAAAACACATATCTGTTCTGGGTAGGCCGACTATTTAGAGACAATAAGACTTGCTGCCTCTGCACTGTCAAATTGTCACGTACAGTTTAAATCATAGAGGGACAGCGACACATGTTTGCATTGACTGTTGATTTTCAAGATTTCCATGACTGTGTTGCAGAGCTGTGTGGTTTGCATTCACACTGTTATCATCTGCCTTATCTGTGAGGCTTCAGCTAACAAGGGTATTCGGGGGGGTAATGTGTTTTGTCTATGTTTACGTAGATAACTGGGAAGCTCTTGTGATGCGCCACTGGTAAGTTGTGTTCGCACACACACACACACACGCACAAACACACAATTACTGCTACGCAGAGGGATTAGCAGGTAGTAGGCAACAGAATAGATTGTTCAATTATTTAAATTGTATGCATGGTTCTTATTGTTTGTTTTGGTAAAGTTAAACAATCATTTATCAACCCAACTGACTAGAGTCCTTTTCCTGTTGCCTGGTTTTGCTGCATACTGGGGAGCCCACCCTGTACACGACTTAAAATGAAGCATAAGTCGCAATGTGAATTTCACTGTGCTACAATGCGGCCTAACGTGCCTGTGCAACCACCGCCTGCCCCATCAAGTGCATCTGCCTGCTCTTCATCCTCTGTGACTGGGGACATCAGTCTCACATGGTTTTTCACACTGAACTTCCACCCCTTTACACGCAACAGGGAGTGTGATTGGCAGGTCATCACTTGTTTTGGAAGTGGAAACAGATGGTATTGTTGAGCTGTCAGACATCGAGAAAACCAACATTGGATGCAGGCTACATTATATCCACACCTGCACCTTCGTCACAGATTGGCTGGACTACCTGCATTTAATAATTGCATTCCAGAAATGGAAAGGAGTGTAGAATGCACATGTGTTGTACCTTGCTTGGCAGCAAAGGAACACTAACTTAGTATTCCAGACAATTTTAGGAAGGCAGAAAAAGAGTCAGCTCTTTGGGCAAATTAAATAGCGTGGCAAAAGTGGACAGGTGGGTTACGTTGGTCGTGTTCTGTGGGTACCAGGACAGTAAAGGAAGCCTCACTTTCTATCCCTCCGAATGATCAAATGCAGCAAGGAATTCCCTGAGTTTGCTATAAAATTAGCGTAGCTAAATGTGCATGAGGGTGTCATGCAGAGGTGATGCAAATAGATTTGCACCAGTGGGACACTAATGGAAGTCCAACAGTCACTTCTTGTATGCCACTAAATGGCAGCATTTTTTGCTATTATTATAGCTTATTAAAAACAGAGCAGGAGGGTGTCATGCAGAGGTGCTGCACATAGCTTGGCAGCAGTGGGGCAATAATGAAATACAACAGCCAGTTCTTGTATGCCACTAAATGGCAGCATTTTTTGCTATTATTATAGCTTATTAAAAACAGAGCAGGAGGGTGTCCTGCACAGGTGCTAGAAATAGCTTGGCACCAGTGGGACAATAATGAAATACAACAGCCAGTTCTTGTATGCCACTAAATGGCAGCATTTTTTGCTATCATTATAGCTTATTAAAAACAGAGCAGGAGGGTGTCATGCAGAGGTGCTAGAAATAGCTTGGCACCAGTGGGACAATAATGAAATACAACAGCCAGTTCTTGTATGCCACTAAATGGCAGCATTTTTTGCTATTATTATAGCTTATTAAAAACAGAGCAGGAGGGTGTCCTGCACAGGTGCTAGAAATAGCTTGGCACCAGTGGGACAATAATGAAATACAACAGCCATTTCTTGTATGCCACCAAATGGCAGCATTTTTTGCTATTATTATAGCTTATTAAAAACAGAGCAGGAGGGTGTCATTCAGAGGTGCTAGAAATAGCTTGGCACCAGTGGGACAATAATGAAATACAACAGCCAGTTCTTGTATGCCACTAAATGGCAGCATTTTTTGCTATCATTATAGCTTATTAAAAACAGAGCAGGAGGGTGTCACGCAGAGGTGCTGCATATAGAGTTGCACCAGTGGGACACTAATGGAAGTCCAACAGCCACTTTTAGGATGCCACTAAGTTTCCTCAGTGTTTGCTACTATAATGGCTTAGTAACAATGAGCTTGAGTGTGCAATGCAGGCAGACGTGCTGCAAATATCTTTGCACTAGTGGGACAATACATAAGTCCAACAGCCACGTTTAGGATGCCACTAAGTTTCCTCAGTGTTTGATACTATAATGGCTTAGTAACAATGAGTTTGAGTGTGCAATGCAGGCAGACGTGCTGCAAATATCTTTGCACTAGTGGGACAATACAGAAGTCCAACAGCCACGTTTAGGATGCCACTAAGTTTCCTCAGTGTTTGCTACTATAATGGCTTAGTAACAATGAGCTTGAGTATGCAAAGGGCAGGAGGGTACAGTGGCAGGGTTGTGGGTCTGGGTAGAGGAAAGGAAGCCTGCCTTTCTATCCCTCCTAATGGGGAAATGCAGTGAGGAAATCCCTGACCTTAGCTACACAGACGCTGTCATCTTGTGTAGCTGTTGAAATCTGTTTTCACGGCCCTGACTGTCACCTATGGCTCTGACCCTGCCGGTATTAGCCCTTAAAAGGACTAATAGAAACTTCTATCCCTATTCTATATAGCGCTGTGTATAGAGCGTACACAGCAGTATCAGAGACAGGAGCTACGCCAGCGGTTTCTGACACCCAGACGCAGAAGAGATAATGGCGTCCGGACGGGCAGATACTCGTTTTTATAATGCAGGGACATGTGACATGGACATCCTATCACACATGCCGTTGCTTCTCTGGCTAAAAGTCCACTTAGCTGTGTGTGTGTCTGGGATTGGCTGACATCCTGGCCCGCCACACTACACGCGCGCGCTTAGGGAAGGAATACAAGGGAAAAAAAAAATGGCGATCGCCATTATCCAAACAGCAGTGATCTGAATGCGCTGTTCCTGCACACTATACACTGAAAATTCATAATAGTGTGAGTCACAGAGTTACTTACACTATTACAGCGGAAAGCCAGCTAGTAATTACCTTGTCTTTTTGCTGCTAGAACCGTTCTCGAACGTATCTAGAACTATCGAGCTTTAGCAAAAAGCTCGAGTTCTAGTTCGATCTAGAACAGCCCCCAAAATCACTCAAGCCACGAACTGGAGAACCTCGAACCGCGAACCGTGCACAACTCTAGTAATGGGCGAACATGGATTGTAAAAGTTGTGATCCGCGCAAGTTCAAAAGAACTCGAGCACCGACCCAGGGCCCAGAGTTCTAAGGGAACTCCAGGTGATCATCCGAGTCTGGCCACCCGGGTAATAAAAATAAATCAAAGAAAAAAGAAAGAACATAAGAATGAAGCAAGCGCTTTATACTTACTTGAATTTGCGTGGCTGTAAATCTGCTTCCAGGCTGCTCTCTCTACTTCCGTGGCCGCTCATTATCTTCAGGCATATGCACTGCTATCCCTGCCCACCGGTAGTCTGAGCATCTCTGATTGGTTGCAGTTAGACAGCATCCTCAGCCTGTGTGACAGCGTGTCTGACTGCAACCAATAAAAAAATCATGCGAATGCGTCTAGATTGTTGTAAAAATAAATGAAAATATTGGCGTAGGTTCACTTCAATGAAGTCACAGGTAGAGTACCGTGGGAACCTCCAGCTGTGATCACAAATAACCTGAGTAACGTCACCGCTCATTGCTTAGGCTCAGTCATTCTCTGCCTGAAGCTCATAGCAGGTGGTCATGCTCTATGCCCAGGCGCTGTAACTTCAGATGTACCAGAACTGGAATCGTCATGGAACCTCATGTGGATTAAATCAGACAAGGGTGTTTTGGAGGTTAATAAAAAGGTGAAAGAGAATGAGGTTATTTATATTTTTTTTCAAATAAATAATTTTTTTAGAGTTTGTGTGTTTTGGCATTATATTATTTATCTGCGGACATTGCCTTGTTTATATACTTATTGTGCATTTTGTTATCAATGCCTTGATACTTCACGGATAAGTACAGAATTATTATGTCCATCCCCTTATTTCATCCTTTCTTTTTCTTTTGTCAATCATATTTTAATCTTTGTTTTAGTCAGCCTTATATGTTTTGTATCAATAAAAGCAAAGTTTATATATAAATATATATGTCCCCCTCCTGGTATATACAGTATGTCTCCATCCTAGGCAACTTCTGGTATATATGGCCTCCTTCTGGTATATATATCCACCTCCTGGTATATATGTCCTCCTCCCAGTACATATGCCCCACTCCTGGGCCCCATTCTGGTTTATTTTTTTCCCATACTGGTATATTTGTCCTGATATATATGTTCCCCTCCTGGTATACATGTCACCATCCTGGGCCTTTTTGGTATATATGTCTCCACCCTGGGCCCCCTCTTGTATATATGTCCCCCTCCTGATATATATATATATATATATATATATATATATATATGTCCATCTCCTGGGCTCTTCCTGGTATTTATGTTTACATCCTGGTTTATCTGTCCTCATCCTTGGCCTATCATGGTATATCTGCCCCATCCTGATTTATTTGTCCCCTCCAGGTATATATGTCCTCCTGGTATATATGTCCCCCTCCTTGGCTCCTCCTGGTATATATGTCCCCCTTCTGGGCTCTTCCTGGTATATATGTCCCTTCCTGAGTTTCTTCAGGTATATATGTCCCTTTCCTGGGCTCTTCCTGGTATATATGTCTCCCTCCTGGGCACTTCCTGGTATATATGTCCCCATCCTGGTAAATATGTCTCCGTTCTGTCTCTAACGCGAAAACAAAAAATAATTTTACTCGTCCTCTCTGCGCTGCAATGCATTTCAGTTTGATTTGTGCCCCAAGCACTGATGATGCACTATCAGAAAATAATAATTTTCAGTTTAGGGCAGATTGGCTCATGTATATGTAATTGTGTCTGTTCTGGATCAGTAGGGGGAACAAAGTATTAAAAATTGAGGTCAGACAGCTTTATTCATCCTCTTTTGTCTCCCCCATCTTCTTCAAAATTGGTGTCCCCTCATTCAAGGCCGTTTTCCTTTTTTTGATATGGAAGATGCCCATAACACTAGATTTGTGAAAGTGAGTGGATGACAGAGGACACCATTCACATCAAAGTCAGAAGGGTTGAATTAACAGGCTTATATATATTGCGCCCTGGACTAGCCAGGTCATCACAGATAACACGCAAACACCCCCACCCCCATTAGACAGTGACACCAGCCAAACACAAAACCCTTGTTGCCTCCCTCCAGGGTCTGATGTCCACACCAGGTGGGGCGGAGCCAAGCGGTTGGCCCCACCCACCAAGGAGTTCACAGGCCTGGAGGCGGGAAAAGTGTCAGTTTTAGTTTGGAGTTTGAAGCGAGAGGAGTAAACTCTTGGGTGTCTGGGTTTGTGGCCCAGGCACTGACAGCAAGGTTGGCAGACGGTGGTGGCCGTCCGCAGGAGTGGTGAAGCAACACGGAACCGTAGGACCGGGGTCGGGCGTTGGCCCGCCGGTACCGACCGGGAAGTGAAGTGAAGCCAGAACACACAGGCAGGGCCATCGGACCCCGACCAGGCTTGGAGCCGCCAACAATAGTCAAATCCGAATGTGACCGGAACCCCAGGGGTTTCCTAACAACCAAAGACCCGATAGAAGGCAACCGCCCACACCGTGAGGGTATACAGCTACCGCCTAAGGCTAGAGACCCATGGGCCAGCGCCCGCGGGCAAAGGGGCTCCTCCGGTATCCATACACCGGGGAGCGGACTACCGTTGGGATCCATAGTAGTCAAACGCGAACATCAAGGTGCAGGGAAAGACAGCTGCCATCATCTGTCTGGGGAGAGACACAGCAGCCAGCTGCGGGACCCGTCCATCCAGCCGTTTGGTTTACCGAGGACTTTGTGCATCTCTTGCTGAGTGAGTACACCCATGCCATCCGGCACCACATCGCGCTGTCCCTGCAACCCTGCACCTCACCAACACTGCCTCCCCGTCACATCATCGGGCCCCGGGACCATCGACCCCTACCCACGGAGGGGGAAAACAACATCCCAGCTGCTCCCTACCATCGCTCCCAGGATCCCCGTCACCAGCAGCGGTGGTGCCCATCTTCACCACAACCCATGGGTGGCGTCACAGACTAAACCCCCCAAACCAACCACCCCTTTCACTAACGGGCGAGGGGCGCCCCTCGAGTCCCTGGATCCGGCCCACCGCTCGAGCCACCGAGCAGCAGCCGCAGCAGCGCCGGACCCGAGCTTTGGTGAGCGACCAGCAGCGGCGGCGTCCTCCCCGCCCGCAACATATATGGTATTCAGCATGGTCTGGAGACAGCTACTAGCGAACATATAGTCTGTGCAAGCTTCAAAGTTCTTTTTTATAAGGCATATGAGGAGGGGGGGAAATTATGATAAGTTATTAAACAGCAAATTTAATGTATAAAAATGGAGAGCGGTAGCACTGGTTCTGAAAGGGAGAAATCTGACGTCAGGTTCCTTTTAATCAGACAATCCCAGCATTAGCAAGAATACAGAAACTACCATTTGTGTCACAGCTCATCTTTCTGCTTCTTGATTCTTTGCATAACAGGCATTCTATTATTTATAACATGGGTACAAAGCTTCAGTACGGGTGGTTATGGCATCCAAAACTAACCTAGACAATTCAGTTAACTGCAGACTTCATTCTGAGTTTTGCTTGATGTACTTAGCACATATTGTATACTTTAAAAACCAAAGCCCAATATTTTAGAGCTTAGCAAATGTGACAGAATAAAAGAACAGTAACACAAGCTTTCGCTTTGAAACAGTCCATTGATGAAGACATACTAAAGGTCAATGACACGCTGAAGAAAAATTAGATGTGATATTGCATACTTTGCATTAATTATGCATTCCTTTTTCCATCATTACAATGCACTTTTGATGCTACAGCAGACTTTTAATAACTGATGAAATGCATTATACTTGATATTTTCAGCTTGATATTGTATTTTTAGTATACCAAAGGACGTAAGGTTGTCCTGTCAATATACCCGAGAAATAAAGTTGTATTCTTATAATAAGAACTAAGGTATATTTCAATAAATGTCAAAAGCAGAGGTCTGATTTTACATTACATAGTAAGCCATTGTGGTTTCAGCAGTTAATTTGCAATTATCTTTTAAAAAATTGCAACCCCTCCTCTCTGCCTTTTCCCAGAATGGGATATAGTAGGTGCTTTACTACTGTATGGAGCTAAACTGAAAGAAGTGTGTTTGTCACTTAGGTGATGAAAGATTTGCAAAATTCTTTTGCGTATTTCTCAATGAAGCTTGGGTAGCAATAGGGTGAACAAGATAAATAAAGTAAAGTTATACATTATATGGGGCTTATATCTACATAATGTCATAAATTTATTTGGCCAGCTATTTATGACAAGCCTTTTAGCGCATGCCAGGAGCATGGTCTAAGAGGCTTATGTCAGTGCAGCACAGACAAGTATAATGTATTGCAATGCTTATGCATTGCAATATATTATAGCAACAATCAGAGTAATAAAAAATAATATCATATAGAGTGGCCAAATAAAAAAGTAAAAAAAAGTTTTAAAAAATATATAAAAAAAATAAAGAACAAAAAAAATTAAACAAATATTACAACAATAATTACTTATATTTCTGTAAAAACAAAAATAGTACACACATTTGGAACAACCCGATCTATAAAACTGTCAAACTAGTTAATGCCTTCAGTAAACACCATAACAAAAGTAGCAAATACTTTTTATCATAGAATTGACAAAAAGTAGAATAAAATAAAGTCATGTGTAAATAAAAATGGTATAGCTGAAAACGGCATCTTGTCACATGAATAAGCCACTATACAGCCCTGATAGTGAAAAAAAAATATAAATGTGGTATCACTATTTTCATACTGACCCGAAGAAACAAGCTTTACGACACAGTGTATGGTGTAAAAAAACAAACAAAAAAAACAATTCCTCAACTGACATTTCTTCTCGATTCTGCCCCACAAAAATCAGAATAGAAAGTGTGTCGCCCCCGTGCTAGCAGCCGGTGCTCCTCGGATCCGGATCTACGGTATGGCTCGAGGGGTCCTCCGGACCCGGGTGTCGCGCGGACACTCCAAATGAAAAGGGGACGTATTTGTACGGGATTGTTTGTGAAATGTCTGTGACGCCACACACGGTGTGTGGTTAGGTGTAGCACCACCGCTGACGTTGCAGGGCTCCCAAGACGATGGGCTGGCAGCTGGATGGTAACCCCTCCGTGGGTAGGGGTGGATGTCCCGGGGCCCGGTGTCTTTGTACTGAGGATGATGAGGGAAGGGGCCTGCGCACCCGGTCAGGCCGGGGAAGTTACTCACGGAAGAATAAACAGACGAGTCCTGTGGTAAACCAAGGGGATGGTGGCCGGCTGCCGCAGACGGGTGTATCTGGTCCCACACCCGGGTTGATAATCAAAGCCTCTCTCCTCTGCACTCTGTATTTTTTAGGTGGGACTTCCCGGTATGGAACACGGGAGTCTGCTCCTGGTCATTTGGTTGGGAGCCGTGCCCATCTGACGCTGACCCTTGGGATCTATGAGCCCTGGCGGTTGCCCTATCCCTCACGGTGGGTGGTTGTCTACTTTTCGTGACTTAGGTTGGGACAAGACCTAAAATCCTGCCCTCAATTGGTTAATTAGCTAGGCCGTTGGTGCCGGTCATGGCTTCAGGGTCCAAGTACCCCCTCTGTGCACACGGTTTCCAGAACGGTTTTCCGGTGTCTGTACCGGCGGTCTCCAACCCTGTCCCGGTCACCTGGGATCCGAGCCTCCATATTCCCATCTCCTGCGGGCTCTGACTACCGTCTGCCACCTAGCCGAGGTGTCAGGGCTCCGACCCTGGCACCTGTCAGCTCGAACTACAGGCCTTGTCTGGCTGAGCTCACTTAGACTTGAACGCCAAACTAAAACACCGAACTTCCACTAACTGTTTTCCTGCCCCAGGCTCTCTAGACCTCTAGGTGGGCGTTCCCTAACCACCTGGTCCCGCCCACTGGTGTGTCTGTCCTTCCCTGAGGGGGGTGACTAGGGTTTCAGGTAGGCTGATTTAACCCTTCATGGGATTGGTGTTATGCGGGGGCCTACATGTTCAACTACCTGGTTACTCATCCCGTAAAAAAAAAGCTCTTACATGACACTGTCAGCAGAAAAAACAAAAAGCTATAGCCTTCAAAATTCAGTGATGCAAAAAAACCTGTAATTTTTAAAAAACATTCTTAGTGTGATAGTAGCCAAACTTAAAAAAAACTATATCAATATGGTATCGTTGTAACTGTACAGACCTGAGGAATAAGGGCGGCCTTTCACTTATACCGCAAAGGTGAATGGAGTAAAAATAGTAATAATTAGAGATGAACCACCACCCTAGTGTTCGAGTTTGGTTCGTTCGGTTCGTCGAACGGCGGGTGTGTTCGTTGAACGTTCGTCGAACACTTTCGAACACCTTCGAACACCATTGAAAACAATGGCAGGCAAACATAAACACATACAAACATGCACACACACATATTATACTCACCTTACCTTCCGTTCCATTGCCGGTCTCCTTGGACTTGCAGTTCATCGGTACAAGATGTGTATCAGGTAACCATGCGACCGATGCCCCGTAGCTTCCACTGTCAGAGCGCTGATGTCAAAGGCAGGAGCCGCTTGCCTCTGATTGGCCAGCATGCTGCTTTTCAGTAGCGTCTGACAGAGGAAGTTCCTTCCTCGTTGCGATGGTTACCCGATACACGTAGTTCACCGCTACAGGATGTGTATCGGGTAACCATCGCAACCGATGCCGGAACTTCCGCTGCCAGAGCGCTGATGTCAAAGGCAGGAGCCACTTGTCTTGAAACACATCCTGTAGCGGCGAACTACCTGTATCGGATAACCATCGTGACGAGGGAGGAACTTCCTCTGTCAGACGGTACTCAAAGGCAGCGTGCTGGCCAATCAGAGGCAAGCGTCTCCTGCCTTTGACGTCAGCGCTCTGGCAGCGGAAGTTCTAGCATCGGTCGCGATGGTTACCCCGATACACATCTTGTACCGGCAAACTGCAAGTCCCAGGAGGCTGGCGATGGAACGGAAGGTAAGGTGAGCATCATATGTGTGTGTTTGTGTGTTTGTGTGTGTTTGTGTATGTGTGGAATGGCACAATAGGGGACCAGGATGGGACATTTAACAAGTTGTGGAAGGAATTGTCTGCATTGCAATGATTTCCTATGGGAAATCTTACTTTGCTAAACGAGTAACTTGGTTAACAAGCACACTCCCAGAACGGATTGTTCTTGTTAACCAAGGTTGCACTGTATTAACATTGAATGACAGTATTAGGGCTCATGCGCATGTAACTGCATTATATTCTGCAGCGATTTGACAGCACATGTGCGCGTCAAATCGCTGCAGAAAGACTGCATAATGAATGCAGTTTTTTGTTAAAAAAAGCCGATTTCCTGCGCTCTGGCTGCTGCCCCCACCATAGACAGAGTGGGAGCTGCATCCAGAACGCAGAAATAATTGTCATGCTGCTTTTCTGAACGCACGTATTTGGGTCAAAATTTTAGCATCCAAATCACTGCGTTCATAAAAGCAATGTGCGCATGTATCATGCACAATCTACATAAATTGTGCAGTGAACGCAGGACACATGCATTTACGCTGCAGTGCTATACGCAGCGTAAATGCATGTAAGTACGCAACATGTGCATGAGCGCTTACTGTGAAAGCCAGTTATGCTTTTGGTGATCGAACCGTTATTGAACATAACCTCGAACTGTCGAACTTGAAGCTAATTGTTCGCGTTCGTCGAACGACTCGAACATCGCCTAAAACAGGTTGAATTTGAGATTGGCGAACGGTTTGATTCGAACACCGCTCATCTCTAGTAATAATGCCAAATCTTCAGCTGCTGTTAATTTGTTCATTCTGCCTCCAAACATCGCTGTAAGGCTAGGCTCACATTTATCCTGTGCTCTATACGCTAAGTGCTTTTATTGGAGTTTCCATTTAAATCTCTGAAAAACATGATTCAGACAAAATTCCGAATTGAATCTTCACTGTAGTGAGGCAAAGGGAATCACTTTTAAGTCCCAGTGGTCCCCAGTGTCCATCTTTTTATGCATCTTTTCAGGTGTGCACATAAGTGCAGTCAACAACAGTTTTCGGCACCTTTTAAAAAAAGGACAATGCTGAACAGAGGAGAAACAGAATATGGAGTAACTCTGCTGCCTCATTGTAGTGAATGGATCCTTCTGAATCACGTATTTCGGGCATGTAGTTGGAAACCCCAATGTAAATGCTCAGCATAGAGCACAGTATAAATGTGAACTGATCGAAAATATTCTGTACCAAAAGTTGCCACTAAATAGCATTCAACTCAATCCACAAAAAAACAAGTCCCCACTAAGGTCCATCATCTATTAACGTAAATATTGGGACTTCCACATTAGTGGAAGCATAAAGGTTCTGGAAGAGCACTATTGTACCCCTTCAAATCAAATCAAGCAAAGTCTGCACTCCCAAATCCAAAAGTCCCCATCCCTTCTGAGCATCACAATGAGTCAATATCTAAACCACATTTAATATCCACATGTTTGCCACTGTTGTACTGAGAAGAGCCCATTTAATTTGCAGTGTGTCTCCAAAAGCACAATATGGGCAAAATGTATGGGCACTACAATGTACTGGGCACTACAAGAGCTTATTTACCAATTTAATTCTGCAACATTCACTTCGTTTGACTCGATGGGTATTTTCCAGAGACTAAATAGTCACTACAGCCGTAGTGGGGTATAATTTCCAATATGTGGTAATGTGAGGGTATTTTTGCTGTTCTAGCATATAGAGGCTTTTTATATGAAGTATTAAAACCCTTCTAGGAAAATCTGTGCTCTAAATGTCAAATAGCACTCTTTCCCTCCCAAGACCTGCGTGTGGCCAAATGGTTTTGTACAGTCACATGTTGGTATGGCCACATTCAGGAGAAATTATCTAACACATTATGGGGCATTTTTTACCTATTACCTTGTGAAAAATGGAAATCCTGGGTTAAAACAACATTTTAGTGATAAAACATGGGATTAGTTTTTCACTGCCCAATAGTAAAACATGTTGTTACACACCTGTGGTGTCAATATGTTCACTGCACCCCTAGATGAATTGAGGGATACAGTTGGTTATATGAGGTCACTTGTGGGAAATCTCTGCTGTTTTGGCACTTCAGAGGTTCTGCCAATGTGACTTGTCACCAACAATCCATTCCAGCAAATTCTGAAGACCAATATGGTGCTCTTTCCCTTCTCAGCTTTGCACAATGCCTTAAAAGTAGTTCCCAATTACATAGTGGGTATTGGAACAATCAGGAAAATTTTTACAACAAACTGTGTGATCCATTTTTTTTCTTTCTAGCACTTGTAAAAATTAAAAACTTTGGGCTAAAACATTTTATTGAATTTTTATAATTATTATTTCTACCAATGGCATAAAATTATGTAGGACACCTGTGGTGTCAATTTGTTTACTGCCCTAGATAAATTAATTGAGGGGTGTAGTTTGTAAAATGGGATCAGTTATGGAGGGCTCTGCTTTTCTGACACATCAAGGGCTCTGCCAATGGGACATGACACCCCCAAGTCATTCCAGTTTAATCTGAACTCCAAATGGCGCTCCTTTTTAGAGTTTTGCACTGCTCCTCAAAAGTAGTTTTCGACTACATTTGGGTATTAGCGACCAGAAGAAATTGTGCAACAAATTGTATAGCCCATTTTCCCCTATTATGCGTTTTGAAAATTAAAACTTAAACTTTGGGGCCAAAGCAACAATTTAGTGGAAAAAATAGTCATTTTTTTTTCCCAGGCCAATGTTGTACTATTCAGTGAATTGCTCACAGAGCTACTGTATAGTTTCCAGAATGGGTTCATTTGTGGAGAGTTTCTGCTGTTTGGGCATGTCAGGGGATCTTCAAATGTGTCCTGTGTTCCCCAATCTATTCAAGCCAAAATGGCATTCCAAAACTCAAATAGCTTCTTCTCTCAAGAGTCCTGTGCACAGAAGCAGTAATTTTCCTTTACACATATCAGTGTACTCAAGGGAAATTACGCAACAAATTGTATGGTCCATTTTCTCCTGTAACCCTTGTGAAAATGAAAAAATTCGGGTCAGGGCATCATTTTTGTGGAGATGAGATGCCAATGACTTGTCATAACTAGAAATGAGCGAACCTGAAGTTCAAAATTCGAGTTTGGAACCCAACTTCCAAAAAAACAAAGTTCGGGTTCAAAGTTCTAATGGGTTACAAGGGCAAACCACTCAAGCGAGTGGCACTGTGCTTGGGTATGATTGATGCTCAGCCCTGCGCAAGCCCCTTGAAGTGTTTGAATGGCTCGTCCAGAGGGTAAAATCAGCGTGACCAGATGTAATGTGCATACAGTACATCCAAAAACTAAATTTGAAGAACCCCACCCACCTGCTCCCGGAAATGTTTTGCTTATGGATGGCTGCATGTGGGTGGAGACATTAACTGCCCAATTACTGACTTCCACTAAGGTTTCATTCAAGTCAGGGTCACAAACTGAACCTTATCTAAGGTTTGCATGTGCCCTGCAAATCGAACCTCCAAAGGTGTGTGTCATGATCCAGGACCTGTATTCTCCACTCCAGAGTTTCACAGACCTGGCCTGGTCATGTCAGGGGTTAACTCCCATCAGCCTCATTCTGGTTTCAGGAGACACTATATATGGTCTCTGAACCTGCATTCCTGTGCTGGTTATAGTTTTGCTCTGCAGCCTGTGACTTGCTCTGGTGAATCTGGTGAGAATTCCTGTTTGATCTGACTGCTTGTTACCGTACCCAGACCTGTACCCTCCCCCGTTTGTCCGTCTGTCCCAGTCCCTGACTTCCCACTCCTGTCTGTTGTTTGTATTTCCCTCTGCATTCCTGATCTCCTGGCTTCCGACTTGGTTCTATTTCATGGCTTGATTTTGCTGTGACTTGACGCTCCTGGCTAGACCCTGACTGTTTGACTACTCTATTGCCCCCTGTTGGTTCGCCTGTTTTCTGTCTGCTGAATTTACTATGTTGTATTTCAGCTGCCTTTCTGTTACTGTGTTACTTTGACTCTCTTTCACTACTCTGCTGCCACCTAGTGGGGAATACGCTGTACTACGTCTTACTAGCCCTTTGTACAGCGCGACAGTTTGCTCATCTCTACTCATAACAGCCAGGGGTCAGCTGATTACTGCTATGTCTATTATCATGGTACCCCTGTGAAAACTAGCCCGCGCCCGCTGTTCATAGGGGACTGTGATTTCTTTTACATACAGGAATGCTATGGTGTTGCTGTATATGTAACAAGTGATCAGATTACTTCTGGTTCAAGTCCCCTAAGGGGACTATTAAATAAAGTACAAAGTTAAAATAAAATGTTTTAAAAAAAAAAAAAAAATCACAAAAAATAAATATTTTTTTACCACATTAAAAATTATGAACAAATAAATACACATATTTGGTGTCTCGAAGTTTGTAAAAGTCCAATCTATCAAAATGTAAAATAAATTAATCTGATTGGTAAATAGTGTAACAAGAAAAAAAAAATCAAAACACCGGAATTGCAGTTTTTTTTGTCTGCTGCAACAACATAAAAAAAGTTAATAACAGGTGATCAAAACATCATATATCCCTAAATGTTATCAATAAATACATCAGATCATGCACAAAAGAAAAGCCCTCACAGAGCTCCATATCCCAAAATTGTAAAATGTTATGGCTCTCGGAAAGTTGGGGCACAAGCAAGATTTTTTTTTCTTTCTGCATTTTTTTTCACCATTTAAATAAAATAAAAACTGTACATGTTTGGTATCTACGTAATTTTACTAACCTAAAGAATCATATTGCCAGTTTTATGGTAAAATGAACTTTGTAAATAAAAAAATCCCCAAAACAATTACAGAATTTAACTTTTTTTGCTATTGTGTCACACTTGGAATTTTTTTTTCCAGGTTACCATTACATCATATGATAAAACGAATGGTGTCATTCAAAATTACAACTGATTCCGCAAAAACACAAGTGATCACATGGCTATGTTGACAGAAAAATAGAAAAAAGTTATGGCTCTAAAGCCTGCTTTACACACTTCAATAGATCTTTCAATCCGTCATCGGGGTCAAGTTGTAAGTGACGCACATCCGGCATCGTTCGTGACGTATTTGCGTGTGAAACCTACATGCGATCAAGATTGAACGAAAATACGGTGATCGCATACACGTCGTTTATTCCTCATACATTGGACGTTTGGTAGTACGAAACTAGTCAATTGTAACGTGTGACATCCATCATACGATTTTGATGTCTGAGGCTATGTGCGCAGGTGTGCGCTCTGCACCGCAGCTTAAAAAAGGTCTGTTTCAGAGCGCAGCTGAAAAGCTGCGTTCTGAAGCGCCTCACAATGTCTGTCATTCACTAATCTCTGTCAGTCCGTCACTATCTCTGTCCCTCTCTCTCTGTCCATGTCAGACTATCCCTCTTACCCCCTCTCTCATACTCACCGATCCCCGATCCCCGGCGCTGCACGGCATTCACACTGCTGCGGCGGCTTTTACTGTTTTGAAAAAGCCGGCCGCCCATTAAACAATCTCGTATTCCCTGCTTACCCCGCCCACCGGCGCCTATGATTGGTTACAGTGAGACACGCCCCCCACGCTGAGTGACAGATGTCACACTGCACCCAATCACAGCAGCCGGTGGGCGTGTCTATACTGTGTAGTGAAATAAATAATTAAATAATTAAAAGAAATGGCGTGCGGTCCCCCCTAATTTTAAAACCAGCCAGGTAAAGCCATACGGCTGAAGGCTGGTATTCTCAGGATGGGGAGCTCCACGTTATGGGGAGCCCCCAAGCCTAACAATATCAGCCAACAGCCGCCCAGAATTGCCGCATGCATTATTTGCGACAGTTCTGGGACTGTACCCGGCTCTTCTCGATTTGCCCTGGTGCGTTGGCAAATCGGGGTAATAAGGAGTTATTGGCAGCCCATAGCTGCCAATAAGTCCTAGATTAATCATGTCAGGCGTCTATGAGACACCTTCCATGATTAATCTGTAAATTACAGTAAATAAACACACACACCCGAAAAAATCCTTTATTAGAAATAAAAAACACAAACATATACCCTGGTTCACCACTTTAATCAGCCCCAAAAAGCCCTCCTTGTCCGGCGTACTCCAGGATGGTCCAGCGTCGCATCCAGCGCTGCTGCATGGAGGTGACCGGAGCTGCAGCAGACACAGCCGCTCCGGTCACCTCCATACAGCAACTGAAGACAGCCGCGCGATCAGCTGAACTGTCACTGAGGTTACCCGCTGTCACTGGATCCAGCGGTGGATGCAGCGGTGGCCGCAGGTAACCTCAGTGACAGCTCAGCTGATCGCGCTACTCACCGCCGCTCCGGTCAGCTCCAGTCAGCAACTGAGGTGAGTAGCGCGATCAGCTGAGCTGTCACTGAGGTTACCCGCGGCCACCGCTGGATCCAGTGACAGCGGGTAACCTCAGTGACAGCTCAGCTGATCGCACGGCTGTCTTCATTTGCTGTATGGAGGTGACCGGAGCGGCTGTGTCTGCTGCAGCTCCGGTCACCTCCATGCAGCAGCGCTGGATGCGACGCTGGACCATCCTGGAGTACGCCGGACAAGGAGGGCTTTTTGGGGCTGATTAAAGTGGTGAACCAGGGAATGTGTTTGTGTTTTTTTTTTTTAATAAAGGATTTTTTCGGGTGTGTGTGTTTATTTACTGTAATTTACAGATTAATCATGGAAGGTGTCTCATAGACGCCTGACATGATTAATCTAGGACTTATTGGCAGCTATGGGCTGCCAATAACTCCTTATTACCCCGATTTGCCAACGCACCAGGGCAAATCGGGAAGAGCCGGGTACAGTCCCAGAATTGTCGCATCTAATGCATGCGGCAATTCTGGGCGGCTGTTGGCCGATATTGTTAGGCTGGGGGGCTCCCCATAACATGGAGCTCCCCATCCTGAGAATACCAGCCTTCAGCCGTATGGCTTTATCTGGCTGGTTTTAAAATTAGGGGGGACCGCACGCCGTTTTTTTTAATTATTTAATTATTTATTTCACTACACAGTATAGACACGCCCACCGGCTGCTGTGATTGGGTGCAGTGTGACACCTGTCACTCAGCGTGGGGGGCGTGTCTCACTGTAACCAATCATAGGCGCCGGTGGGCGGGGTAAGCAGGGAATACGAGATTGTTTAATGGGCGGCCGGCTTTTTCAAAACAGTAAAAGCCGCCGGAGCAGTGTGAACGCCGTGCAGAGCCGGGGATCGGGGATCGGTGAGTATATGAGAGAGGGCTGCTCACTTCAGTTACTCAGGAGTTTAGCGGTCACCGGTGAGTCCTTCACAGGTGACCGCTAATCAGGACGCGACACAGACAGAGCCGCAGCATGACAATGAAGTCGGGTGAGGTTCACCCGAGTTCATTCTTACAGTGCGGCTCTGTCTGTGTCTGCTGTCAACTACCATTCACCGCTGCTACATGGCTGTCTGTGTCTGCTGTCAGCGGCCAAGTAGCAGAGCTGAATGGCAGATGACATAGTAAAAACGCATCCCTACATTACACACGCTTGGCAAGTCAATAAATAAAAAAAAAAAAAAAGGTGCCCAATGCATACGTCACAGAACACGTGATCTAAAGGATCGCACACAAAATTGATCAATTTAACATAGACTACTAACGCTCGTGTGACAGCAAATGAACGACCTACGTGCAATCTCATTCAATCGCATATGCGACCTGGGCGTGTCACATCGCATACGTGATCGCACACCTAATTGTAAGGTGTAAAGCTGGCTTTAGGCTATGTGCCCACGGAAAAAGTGTCCTGCGGATATATCCACAGGACATTCCGCAGGAGCTCCCAGAAAACCACGGCACAACTTTGTCTGTTTACATGCTGCGGTTTTATTGCGGAATGTCCTGTGGATATACTGCGGGGATTCTGCATTGAGGATACAGTACCATGGCTTCGGCACTGCATCTTCAATGCAGGACAAGTGGTGGAGTGATCAGGGAGTTCATATCTCCATCACGCAGCACTTCACTTTCCAGCCTTATGTGCGTCTGCACTTTACAGGAGAAGGTGGGCGGGCCTGAACTAGCTCCGGCTGTCACATGACCGGAGCTCGTGCAGGCCCTGCCCACCTCCTGCTCCTGGCTCCACTGCGCTCCTCTGCAGGAGAAAGTGACTTCGGTGTCTGCTATCAAGGCAGGTAAGTATATGGGACCCTGCGGAAAAATCCGCAAGAATAATTCACATGCTGCAGATTTTTCTGCAGGAAAATCCGCATTTTTTCCGCTGCGGAAAAACCGCAGCATGGGCACAGCAGTTCAAAAATGCCATAGCAATGGCTGGGGACTCACTGTACTGCGGATTTTTGAAAAATCCGCGGAATTTCCGAGTAAAAATCGCAGCAAATTCTGCGAATTTTCCGCAGCGTGGGCACATAGCCTAAAGGGAGCTTTACACGCTGCGATATCGTTAATGATTTATCGTTGGGGTCACGGTGTTTGTGATGCACATCTGGCGTCATTAACGATATTGGTAGTGTGTGACATGTTCGAGCGACCTTAAACGATCGCAAAAGCGGTCAAAATCGTTTGCCTCGGAGAGATTGTCCTGAAACAAAAAATCGTTTACTGCATGTTAGCGATATTGTTCCTCGTTCCTGCGGCACCACACATTGCTATGTGTGACACTGCAGGAGCGACGAACATCTCCTTGCCTGCCTCCACCGGCAATGCGGAAGGAAGGAGGTGGGCGGGATGTTACGTCCCGCCCAACTCCGTTCCTCCGTTTCTATTGGACGCCTGCCGTGTGACGTCGCTATGACGCCAGACGAACCACCCCCTTAGAAAGGAGGCGAATCGCCGACCAGAGCGACGTCGCAGGGCAGGTAAGTGCGTGTGACGGGGTTAAGCAAGGTTGTGCGGCACGGGCAGCGATTTGCCTGTGTCGCACAACCGACGGGGACGCGTACGATCGCTTGCGATCTCGCTAGCGAGATCACAGCGTGTAAAGCCCGCTTTAGACTAAGGGAAGGAAAACAGGAATGCGACAAAACAAAAAAATTGCCTTGTTCTTAAGGAGTTAAAGTTAACTTTGTTCATGGGGAAACAAAGATTACACATATAGATTATAAATGAGCATTGTTTAGAACACACATTTATCAAAAATTTCAATGTGAACAGGTTAACGATCACCAAATGAAAGGGCAAAATGCTGAATCATTGGGTGAAATGATCTTTTGCATAGCAAAAAGAAAGATCATCGTTCTCGGCAGTTCAATGTCCTGTGTAAATAGGACTCTTACTGCCGAGAACAAGGGCAGTCTATGAGCACTGAGCGATCTATTACAGAATGCACATTCCACATTGCACATTGTATACTTTGGTCCGCTTGTGTAAACAGGCTACTAAACAAATACTGTTTAGTAAAGATTTACTGATCGACGGTTATTTAGTGTAGCAGCCGGTCAGTCGGTGTAAACAGAACCTTAGACTCTGCTTAATTCATTGGCCTACACAAATCTTGACCCTGGAAGGCCACTTTTTTACAAATGCAAACTATAAAATTATGTTAAAAAATGAACAGACCCTTTAACTGCTATACGATAATGGAAAGCCTCAGTAATACAAAATAGCTGGTGAATGGTACATTTTTAATGATTTTCGTACATGTTACAGAATTATATATCCATGTACTGAAACACTGAGTTTTTGTACAAAGTAGAACTTGGAGCAATTTTGCTTTAAATTGCATTTTTTGTTTTTGTTTCAGTTAAACTATCGATGATCATGTCATGATTAAAGTTCAATGATGCTGAAAGAAGAACTACAAACCTTAGCAACAATTTAATTTGAAAGTTAAGCATGGATGATCAGGCGAAGAACGATAGCACAGGGAAGCGATGACACTAAATCTTACTTCCCAAACTTATAAATCAGCTATGGTTTACTTATGGTATACTCTGAAATGAAAGGAAACATTATGGGGAAAGTAATTGAAGCAAAGTTTGCCTACGGTTTTCTTCTGTAAGCACAACTGGTATCATATACATCATTCTATTGATTTAAATTGAAGGGGTTTTCTTTTAAAACTTATTTTCAAACACCATATTATTCAATATTGAGTTAACAGACAGGTCCAGTACTTAGAACCATCACCTATTAGCAAGAGTAGAGCTTTGAGTTGCAGAGTTTCTCTTAAGAATCTGGCATGTCCTTGCTTTACTTACACATTTAACCCCTTCACCACAAGACAATTTTCCATTTTTCGTTTTTTTCACCCCTTCTTTCAAGAGGCATAATTTTTTAATTTTTCTGTCAACCAAGCATATAGGGCTTGATTTTTGCGAGATGAGTTTTACTTTTGAATTAAACCATTAATTTTACCATATAGTGTACTGGAAAATGGAATAGAAATTCAAAGTGCGGGAAAATTCCCAAAAAATTGCAATTACACTATTTTTTTTATTTACCATGTTTACTATATGTTAGACTTGACCCGGCAATATGACTCGTCATGTCAGTATGAGTTCATACATGCAAAACATGTATAGCCTTTATAAATTTAATTGGTGGAAAATAATTCAGATATTTGTCACAAAAATATGAAGCTTTTGTAGTCCTTTTCCGAGAACTGTAACAATCTCTTTTTTCAGTTTCTGGATGGGATGCTAGTCACTACTTGCGGATAGTACAGTCAGAAGGGTAGTCAGACAATCCAAGGTCAGGAAACAGGAGGACACGACAGGACACAGAGAGTAAGCAAAAATGAATTCAAGTCACAGGCCGAGGGTCAGAATTCCAGGAGAGTACGTATTAGATTCAGGGTGCCAACAGATGTGGGCAAGTAATAGTCCAAGGTCAGAAGCCAGGAGGTAACGACAAGAACAGGGAACGGGCTGAGAGGAGTCATCAATGAACGGTCCAGGGTCAAGAATCTTAAAGCAGAACACAAGCACAAACACAATCCAAGGGCACAACTGCAGAACCAGAGAGTACAACTGGCGAGGTTCTGGGAGAGCATGCTCAGTAATGAAACAGAGCAATTACCAGGAAGGTGGAGAACCTGAGTAAAAGCATCTACTAGAACCTGCATGGTATACTGTGCTGTCAAACAACCTGTCAGCTAGTGCTCAAAAGAAACACAGTAGAGCATCTCCAAATGCAAGTTGCTCTGCACAATGGAAACATGTAACTGCCGGCTCTGAGTTCGGGAAGGCGTGGCAGAGCATCACTTGTGTGCAAGATGCCCTGCACAAAGAAATCATGACATTGGAGCTGTGTAATAGCTTATTTTTCATGCCATGAGCTGACCTTTATTATTAATACCATTTTTGGGTAGATGTGATGTTTTGATTGCTTCTCATTGCATTTTTTTGCATTATTGTGGATGCCAAAAATACGTAATTCTGGCGTTTTGATGGGTTTTTTGTTACGCTGTTTACCGATTACATTAATATATTTTATATTTTGAAAGATTGGAAATTTCTAAACTCGGTGATATCAGATATGTGTTTTGTTATTTTTAAGGGGGCAAATGTTTGTTTTGACAAATCACAGTTGTCATTGACACCTTATATTATCCCGATTTCCACTGCTCTTGGGCCATGAAGATGAGCCATGTAAGCACCAGGATAGGAACATCTAATTGATGTGCCAATTTTGGGGTGGCTATAGTCTGCTATTTTTAGGCTAGGGATGGCCCAATAACTATGGGTCTCCCCAAACTGAGAATTCCAGCTTTCAGCTGTTTGCTTTATCTTGGCTTGGTATGAGATGGGGATTATTTTTATTTAAATAATTGAAAAAAGGCCCCATGGGGTCTCTCTTATTTTTATACAAAGCCAAGATAAGCACACGGCTTGGAGCTGCAGCTTGTAGCTCTCTGCTTTATCTGTGCTTGGTATCAAAATACGGGTCACTCTATGGTCACCCTATATCATTTTTCCAATTATTTCTTTATTTTTACTCTCTACTTCTGGGACCCAGACAGCTAGTGCAAGGACAACCAATCACAGACATCGGCACACCAGCAGACTGAATACAACCTATCACAGATGCTGTCACAGAGGATGAGTAGGGGAAGCTGTGAATATTCATGAAAGTTAATGAGTGGACCTGGAAGCAGTGTGATTTGGTAAGTATAATTATCCTGATTTAATCAACATTTTTCTTCCTTTTGCAGCTCCCTAGCCCTTACTAACATCATTTTATAATACTCAAGTTTGGGTTCTCATACACTTATTCAGCAACTGGGGTCAAGTCCGGTCCTGAAACTGACTTTTTTTTTAAAGTTCAGCTGGACCTGCTGAACCTGAACATCTCTAAAAGAGTGTTTGCTTAAAAAAAAATTACACCATTTGTGATTTTTGATTCAGTTTTCCAGGAAAAAGTATGAGAGAAAGTTGGAAACTGTGTGTGGTTTTTGCCTGCCTTGAAAAACTATAAACTGTATTGTTAATATCAGACCTGCAATATCAGTGCAGTTTCCAAATTTAGAACGGTTGATTGACCTTCGGTGACATCACGTTCATGTTACCAATGGTTCTTCATTCTGTCGGCATTTGTAGGAACTGGAGAGGAGGGGAGATTCTGGTGAGCTCTCATCACTCTTCCAGTGTATATAGTGTAGACAATGTATATTTGATGCAGATTATCTATATTATGGTATGATTATGTAGATTATGTATATTTAGCGTAAATGCTTATGGTGTATATAATATAGCTTCAGAATATATAGTATATGTGTGTATGTAGAATCATGCAGTATCTGTGGCTCTTTTGAGGTCTGTAAAAGAGGAGTACAACTCCAGCTAGTTCCTTTTTTATGACTTCTGTGAATCTGTAGAGGCTTTCCCAATGTAAGATGATAGCCAAGTTCCTACCCCTGAAAAAACAAATATGCTCTTAAATATATATATTCTTAACCGCGATGACTTCTTAACCGCTCTTTTTCAAACTAAGCCCCTCCCCTTCACTAACACCCTCTAGCTCGGGGGAAGCAGCTTACACATTGTGGCCACCTAGTGGCCGCTAAACACATTACACCATAACATAAACTTTAAACATTACATTTTACACACAGTAGACATGCAGGTCTGGGGTGGCCAAGCCTTACACACCCTTACACCCTCTTTAAGGATAACAGACATTTTACCTGGAGTCCATTTATCCTCCATCACCGTTTATAGTTTTCACAAACCTACGGTGTGATAGTACAATATCTTAGCATTTGGGGCCTTACTTTTAATTTTGCTTAAGGCTCCATTTTGTCAAAAACCGTCACTGACCCTGAATTAGATATAGGAGTCCAGACAACAGAGATCTGTAATGGTGCTGATTTATATAAAAACATATAATAGATTGGTTTATACTTTTTATGAAATTCATAAAGACAAAAAAAACATCCTTTTAACCAACATTTCTCGATTGTGAATAATGGATAATCTTTCTAACGAAGAAGATATAAAAAAAAATGTGCTGTTTTGATATACATCTATTTGGCAAAAATAGAGACCCAATCAAGGAGATGTGTCTTTACATGCTGTCTCCATTGTATTTATTACATATAAGTGTTTCTTAACCTTCAGAAATAAGTCTTGTGCCTAAAAGCTTACAATTATTTGCAATTTTCCCGACCAGCTATTCAATGTCTCCACTTTGAAGTACTAATATGTCATTTATAATTATAATTTGCTCCCTTGGCTATTGTATGGTCCATCAGACTTTACCATAATATAAAAAAAATAATATATCTTCTAAATAGTTCTTGATGACATTGAAATTATTGATTGACATAAAGTACATAAAGCAGGAAAAGGGACAAAGCATATAATTTTCTGCTCCTTATTATTCATGTAACAGTAGTCACAGGCTGAAACAGACATAATGCACCGTTACATCACTGTAACAGAGCAGTAATGGTTTAATTCAGGGAGATGGACTGTTACATTTAGCACAATTAAAATAGAGATATTACATTGATTATATATTTTATCAATATTGAGGAACATTGTAAAGTGCCTTGAATAAGAGAGTGATGTCTCTGATACAAATTTGCCCATCTGCAAAGGTGATAGGTAGAAAGTCAGACTAAAATCTCACAAAGAATTTCCTGTAAAGTTATATACTGGGAAATTGGGTATCAATTATCAAATGGTAGATGTTGGTCGAATAGGCGGTATGCAAATAATTAGTGATTTTAGGAATAAATATTGTTGCATTGTGTGAGTAAAAAGTCTATGATGCAAAATGATACCTTGAACAAAATTAATTCTCTCTTCGCTCCCAGGCTGGTGACCTCTGACAGACACCAACTCTACATCCCTGGCAAAGGCTGTGACCGAAGTTGGGGCAGTGACTTCATCAATGCATGTGCCATGGAGCCAGTATAGGACTAACAGTCCCAGATGACAGACATTGGGGCAGTGCCTTCATCAATGCATGTGCCATGGAGCCAGCATAGAACTAATAGTCCCAGATGACAAATGTCAGAGCAGTGCCTTCATCAATGCATGTGCCATGGAGCCAGCATAGGACTAACAGTCCCAGATGACAGAAGTTGGGGCAGTGCCTTAATCAATGCATGTGCCATGGAGCCAAAATAGGACATAGGACTAACAGTCCCAGATGACAGAAGTTGGGGCAGTGCCTTCATCAATGCCTGTGCCATGGAGCCAGCATAGGACTAACAGTCCCATCTGACAGAAGTTGGGGCAGTGCCTTCATCAACGCATGTGCAATGGAGCCAGCATAGGACATAGGACTAACAGTCCCAGATGACAGAAGTTGGGGCAGTCCCTTCATCAATGCCTGTGCCATGGAGCCAGCATAGGACTAACAGTCCCAGATTACAGAAGTTGGGGCAGTGCCTTCATCAATGCATGTGCCATGGAGCCAGCATGATAGATGGGACTAACAGTCCCAGATGACAATTCTGCAATTACTGGGATGTGTTCAGGGTCCAATAAACACTCTTTAAATCCTTTCTGTGTTCCCTGGTGCACTATTATTAGTTTTATATCTGTATTTCATACACAACTTTTATTCCCAACTTATCTATTGTTTATTGCTTAGATGCTTCCTTTGATTGATCCATGGGGTATCTGGATAATCATTGGGTCTGTCATGATTTTATAATCTTCTGGACTCTAACTTGGCTTTTCCTGACTATATTTTCTGGCTCTCATTTTGTCTTTGTCCCTGACTTCGTAATTCTGACCTAGCGTGTACTGTACAAATTTTTCTCTCAACTCACTCCAACATCCCACAACAATAGACTGGATACAACTCAGGGAATACTGCAGTACTGTACAGTGCCTTGAAAAAGTATTCATACTTAGAGAACTTAAAAGCATTTTGTTGGGATTTATGTGATAAACCAACACTAAAGCGGGCTTTACACACTGCGATATCGCCCGAATTTTGTCGTTGGGGTCACGGTTTTGGTGACGCACTTCCGCAATCGTTAGCGATATAGCTTTGTGTAACAGCATTCAGCGATGTAAAATCGTCGCAAAAGCGTGATTTATCGCTAATCGGCTACACGGGTCCTAATTCCCAAAAATCGTTACTTCAGCAGTAACGAGGTTGTTCCTCGTTCCTGCGGCATCACACATCGCTGCGTGTGACGCCGCAGGAGCGAGGAACGTCTCCCTACCTGCCTCCCGGCCGCTATGCGGAAGGAAGGAGGTGGGCGGGATGTTACGTCCCGCTCATCTCCGCCCCTCCGCTGCGATTGGGCGGCGGTTCAGTGACGTCGCTGTGACGCCGCACGGACCGCCTACTTAGAAAGGAGGCGGTTCGCCGGTCACAGCGACGTCGCCGGACAGGTAAGTATGTGTGACGGCTCTGGGCGATGTTGTGCGGCACGGGCAGCGATATGCCCATGTCGCGCAACAGATGGGGGCGGGTACGCACACTAGCGATATCGGGACCGATATCGCAGTGTGTAAAGTAGCCTTTAGTCGATTTTTTTAAGGTGCTCTGGCCAGATGAGACCAAAGTAAAATATTTTGGTGTAAATGCAAAATGCACATCACCCTGAAAACATCTCCAGCAGCAAACATGGTAGTGGCAGCATCATGCTGTGGGGAGGCTTTTCTTCAGCAGGGACAGGGGAGCTGGTCAGAGTTGATGGGAATATGGATCAAGCTAACTAAATACAGGGCAATCCTGGAGGAAAACCTGTTGAAGGCTGCAAAGGACCTGAGACCAAAGCGCAGGTTCACCTTCTAGCAGGACAACTTTTTAAATAGTAGCAATTGATGAGTCGCCAAAAATGTCTGGAATCACAACACTCCACCTACAAAGTGGAAAACAAATAAACAGGCGAGAACATTTAAAAAACTCTAATTTTTTCTCTTTTCCATGTTTTTTTTTTTTTTTTATAATATTTTGCACATTGGTCTTGTTATCCTATTTTACATTGAAACATCTGGATAGTAAAGTACTAAAGTCATTAAAACCACCTGCACTTAATGTTTCAATAAATTCTCAGTTGCTTTTGTCCAATTGTAACAAAATATCTAATCAAAAGCTTTTTAGCAGCTGCCGTTGTTCCCAAGCACATACTATAGAGTCGTTATTTGTCGAATTGCAGTGTCTGCTCCAGATATCTTATTTTATAAATTCATATCTTATAAGAATTGGATATATAGACAGTACATTGTTTTTATGCGCTTTTTTCTGTTAAACGGAAGGTGTCACTTTTTTTTATTTTTATATTAAAAATAGTGATTATGAAATCAAGTATTTTTAATACAAAATTAAATTCACTGTGTATTTAGTTTTTATTTATTTCTATTTTTACTGAAACACTGGGGGCTGCCATCTTGCATTTGCTGTGTATAATGACAGCCTTCTTTGTGGCGCTCACAGCATATGCTGTGCTGCACTTTCCCCCTGCCACTCATTCAGGATGTGTGAGTACCAGTGCCACTACCCTCACCTTCGCTCTCCCTGCCGCTACCCCTCCCTGCTCTCACCTCCGCTACCATCTCCCACCGCCGCTCTTCCCTCTGCTCTCCCCACTGAGACCAGTATTCCCACCATAGCCCCGCCCTCATGTGCTCACCATGGGCCTCTGCTTCTCAGCTCAGCAGAGCACAGTTTACTGAGGAGCACAATATACAGTGGTATACAGCTGAGCGCGGTATACAGTGGGGTGGTATACATGGGCTTGCGTGCAGCAGAGCATTGCGAGCGTGTGTGCGGCAGAGCATTGCGGGCGTGCCTGCGTCAAAGCATTTCATTCGGGTGTGCGGCAGAGCATTGTGGGCATGCGTGCGGCAGAGCATTGCATACGGGAGTGCATGCGGCAGAGCATTACATGTGGGCACGCGGCAGAGCATTGCGGGCGTGCGTGCGGCAGAGCATTGCAGGAGGGCATGCATGTGGCAGAGAATTTTATGCGGGCGTGCAGCAGAGCATTGCGGGCATGCGTGCGGCAGAGCATTGTGGGCGTGCGTGCGGCAGAATATTGCCGATGGGCGTGCATGCGGCAGAGCATTGCGGAGGTGCATGTGGCAGACTATTGCAGGCAGGCATGCGTGTGGCAGAGCATTGCGGGCGGTCGTGTGGCAGAGCATTGCGTGTAGGCGTGCGGCAGAACAATGCAGGCAGGCATGCGTGCGGCACAGCATTGCTAGTACAGGGAGCACTATGCAGCTATCATTGGTAACACTTTCCACAGTACAGGATCACATTGCGGTCACCAACACAATGGCTTTGCACCATGTCACTAAACTTCATTCTCTCTTATTCTGTTGGAAGCACCCAGATTGGGAGGGGTAGGTGACATCACACACATGAGAGCAGATTCCATCCACTTTTACTGCAGTTGTAATGTGAGCTAGTTCTACAGTAGTTCTACAGTAGGATTTCAGCAGCTGCTCCCCCTAGTGTTTAAGAGTAGAAAATATCAAACTTTTTAAAAATTTTTTATATTTTGCTCAGTTAAAAACAAATAATAATATTTAAACAAAACATTAAAACATTATTACTTTACATTTTTTCAGTTATTGAATTTTTTTTTTTTTTTTGAATGACACCTTCTCTTTAAAGATCAAAAAGTACACATTGCAGTTTTACACAGATTTGCAGGCAGCTTTTGCATAAACAAGCATAATTTATACAGTGCTTTTTATCACTGCAAGACCCAAATTTAATAGGTCAATTTTATCGACGTAGAACATCAGCTGTAATGATAGTAATAAATAACATGCAGTCAGAAAACAGTGTTAAAACAAACCATGCTTGTTTATGCAAAAACTGCATGCAAAAATGGTGTCAAAATTACACAGTGAGATTTTGTCCCTTTGAAAAATTGTTTCAAAAAGTGAAAGAATTATTCTGGAGAAAGTTGAAAACAGGGTCGCCTCACCTATACCATTTCCTATTGCATTCAGCTGTTTGTCAGGGGTGTCACTGCTGAAACTTCATCAGTCCTGTTATTTGGAATATAATATTTTTCTTTAAGTGCTTTAAGATTTTTGGGTTTTTTTCTCTCTCTCTCTCTCACTCTCACTCTCACTCTCTCTCACACTCTCACTCTCACTCTCACTCTCTCACTCTCGTCCCCGGATTGCACTCCCCATTGACATATATGGGGCCGAACTCCGGATCGGATCCGGACTTCTTTCTCTACCCGCCGGGTAGCCGCCGGACTCTGATTTTTCACTATCCGCTCAACTCTACTCAGCAGGATTTCCAGCAGAACCAATGTATTTATGAAACAGCTAAAAAGCAATATGTTGGTACCATTTGCAATTTTGGTGCAGACAAATAAAACAGAGTTCCAAACACTTATAGTGGGAAAAATAAATATTTGATACGCTGCCAATTTTACAAGTTTTCCGACCTGCAAAAAATGGAGAGGTCTGTATTTTTTTCATAGGTACACTTCAACTGTGACAGACAGAATAAATATTGCACAAAATAACTATGTGCTGCAATAGAAATGCAAAACATCATTTGGTACAGAAACCTTTGTTTGCAATTACAGAGGTCAGATGTTTCCTGTAGTTCTTGACCAGGGTTGTACATACCGCAGCAGGGATTAACCACATGACCTTCTCCCATGCCTCCTCTGCATCATCCAGATTGTCATTGTCAGATTTCAAATTGGGCCTGGACATGTACTGGCGTGAACAGGGGGACCTTGTGTGTGCTGCATAATTTTAATCCATGACGACGTAGTGTGTTACTTAAGGAAGTCTTTGAGACGGTGTCCCAGCTATTGTAGTTCTGGGCTGATTTCTGATCTTTCTCAGAATTACCCATGAGACAAGATCATGCATAGAGCCCGAGACTGAATAAGATTGACAGTCACCTTGTGTGTATTCCATTTTCTAATTATTGTGCCAACAGTTGCCTTCTCACCAAGCTGCTTGCCTATTGTCCTGTAGCTCATCCCAGCCTTGTGTAGGTCTACAATTTTGTCCTTGGTGTTCTTAGACAGCTCTTTGGTCTTGGCCATGATGAAGTTGGATTCTGATTGATTGCGTGTGTGGACAGGAGTCTTTTATACAGGTGATGAGCTCAAACAGATACAATTAATACAGGTAAATGCCACGTCTCACTAAGTGACATCGCTAGCGACATCGCTGCTGAGTCACATTTTTTGTGACGCAACAGCGATCTTGCTAGCGATGTCGCTGTGTGTGACATCCAGCAACGACCTGGCCCCTGTTGTGAGGTCGCCGGTCGTTGCTGAATGTCCTGGACCATTTTTTGGTTGTTGCTCTCCCTCTGTGAAGCACACATCGCTGTGTTTGACAGCGAGAGAGCAACGATGTGAATGTGCAGGGAGTTGCCTTTTGCGAATGCTGGTAACCAAGGTACACATCGGGTAACCAAGCAAAAGGCTTTGCTTGGTTACCCGATATTTACCTTGGTTACCAGCGTCCGCAGCTTCTAGAAGCCGGCTCCCTGCTCCCAGCACATGTAGCCAAGGTACACATCGGGTAACTATAAACAAAGCGCTTTGCTTAGTAACCCGATGTTTACTATGGTTACGAAGCACAGAGTTGTTAAACGGGTCACTGGTGGCTGATCTCTGATCGCTGTGGAAATCTGCCTGTTTGACAGCTCACCAGCGACCATGTAACGAAGCTCCAGTGATCCCTGCCAGGCCAGATCGCTGGTTGGATCGCTTAGTGTGACGGTACCTCAATGAGTGCAGAGTAGGAGCTTCTTAAAGAAAAAAAAAACAGGTCTGTGAGAACCAAAATTCTTGTTGGTTGGTAGGTGATCAAATACTTATTTCATGCAATAAAATGCAAATTTATTATGTAAAAACCATAAAATGTGATTTTCTGGATTTTTGGGGGGATTCTCTGTGTCACAGTTGAAATGTACCTGCGATAAATATTACAGACCTCTCCATTCTTTATAAGTAGGAAAACTTGCAAAATCGTTAGTGGATCAAACACTTTTTTTTCCCCCACTGTGAAGGTTATCCATTGAACCAAAAACTGCTATAAAGCTCAATTTAAATGTTTTCTGTAGAAAATGCGGAAAAAAATTGCCTTTTTCTTCTTGGGATTGGGAGAGAGGAGAGGCTATTTTGCAAGTTGTACTTTTATGTCCCATTTAGATAAGCTAGTAATTGGCTAATGAGCATTTACTAGGCTAGGGTCAGATGGTTTATAGTCTCTTGTCTGAGAAGAAGGCGATTATGCAAATCACAGTCTGTTCAAACTATGATCAGAGTGTGAGCACAGTGTGATCCAATTGTTTTGGATGAGGAAGAGATGGCGAAAAAAGTTTTTCCATCTTCTCCATTGTCTCAGTTTATGAAAATTGGATTGTACTAAGTCATCCCAGTGCGGTCTGATGTCTTCTATAGACTCCTTGACTTGCATGGCCGAGTGCGATCCAGTAATCATATTATTCATCTTGGACAGAATACAATTTTCTCCTTGGACCAAGCTGACCAAAATCGGACATGTGCTCAGCCACATAGCTCCATAGAATAGCATTGGTCCGAGTGTGATCAAATGTCTTGACATATTGCAAATGGAACAAAAATACAACGGTGTGAGCGAGCCCTAAAAATGTTGAATAATGATATTGTCAGACTGTGTAGAGTTCGAAGAAAATATGCTAAAAACTGTTATAATATGGGGAACACATATAATTACTAAAATAGACATACTAGGATGAACAGATGGAGATATAATGGTATTAATTTGATATTAATATTATGGGTTCATGTTTATTACCTAAATTTTTGCCTGAATTTGCTATGTACTGTATGTACTGTAGAAGAAGTCAGAATAATTAATTTCAATCAAATTAGGCTTTTTTGTGCAAAAAGATAACATTTGTTTAAGGTGTTTTGCGCCAGAATTGTGGCATAAACGCCCGAATCCCAATAAATCGAGGCCTTAAGCGGGCTTTACACGCTACAACAAATTTAACAATGTGTCGGCGGGGTAACGTCGTGACGCACATCCGGCATCGTTAGTGGTGTTGTAGCGTGTGACAGCTACGTGCGACTGCGATTGAACGTAAAACCGTTCATCGCATACATGTCGTTCATTTGCTAAATATTGCACGTCGGGTTGTTCAATGTTCTCGAGGCAGCACACATCGTAGTGTGTGACACCCCGGGAATGATGAACAGATCTTGCCTGCGTCCCACGGCTCCCGCCGGCTATGCGGAAGGAAGGAGGTGGGCGGAATGTTTACGTCCCGCTCATCTCCGCCCCTCCGCTTCTATTGGCTGGCTGCTGCGTGACATCGCTGTGACGCCGAACGTCCCTCCCACTCCAGGAAGTGGATGTTCGCCGCCCACATCGAGGTCGTATGGAAGGGTAAGTACGTGTGACAGGAAAGAATCGTTTGTGCGACACGGTCAACAAATTGAACGTGCCGCACATACGATGGGGTCGTGTCAAATTGCATACGATATCGTATGCGAAATTGACACATGTAAAGCAGGCTTTAGTGTCTGGTACTTTGGAGTAATTTTTCAGTGGTAGTTTTGCACTACCTGCTTTACTGCTCTGAACCTTTTTTATGTTCTGAATGATATCTGGATCCTTGACAATGGATTTTAGTTTAGCAGGGATCACAACATATTTTCAGAAGGAGCTTTGGCAGCCATCTTCCTGTCTCAATGTCCAGCCTGAATTTTAGAAACAAATATGTTTTGATCTAGCATTTGTTGCAACATATCTTTTTTTTTTTGTTCCAGATGTTGGCATGTTGGATGGAAATAAGACAGTGTAAAAAAAGAAAAACTTCTGAAAGGTAGTCAACTACTAAAGAAGCCTAAAAGTCATTTCAAGAAAAATATAGAGTTGCTTAGAAAGCAATACTTGAATCTAATTATAATCCTTCTGGCAATGGACTCCAGACTACAAACTGTCAGATTACAGCCCATTTTTGCTGACAGATCTGCCGAATAAGTGAAGGAATGTCAACTTTCTTCGTTTTGCTATAATTTTTTGGATCACTCTGTTATTAATTCAATCAATTTAATTGTAAATACAGCCTCATGTCTAAATTTCATGCTTTTTTCTTTCTTTCTTTCTTTTTTTTTTTTGCTAATGATTCAACAAACCTTAAAGGGAACCTGTCAGGTCCAATGTGCAGCCAAAACCACAAGCAGTTCCTGGTGCATATTGAGATTCCCTGCCTAACCGTCCCTGTATACACTAGCATAGATAAAGAGATCTTTAGAAAAAGTATTTCTAAAGATGTTTTATCTTATGCTAATGAGCCCGGGGACTAGTCCCCTGGCGTTAGTTCCTCTGGCTAGTCGGCTCCATTAGCATGTTAGTACACCCCTGTTGGCGTGCTAACATGCTAATGAATGTGTAGCGTCAAAGGATGATCTCATTCACCTCTCCGTCTCCATCACATCCGACGCTGGATTTAGGATCACTGCAAATGACCCCGGAGTTTGGGTCATGTGCACTACTTCAGTTTGAAGCCGGGATGCATACACCTGGCTTCATAGTGCGCATGACACAAACTCCGGGGTCATGTGCACTGAGCTGAAATCCCCCGTCGGACGCGATGGCAGCGGAGAGGTGAATGAGATCATCCTGTGATGCTGCGTATTCATTAGCATCTTAGCATGCCCACAGGGGTGTGGATGCTAATGGGGCTGACTGGCCAGGGAACTAATGCCCAGGGGACTAGTCCCCTCACTCATTAGCAAAAAATAAATAAAAGATAAAAAAATAAAAGATGTTTAGAAATACTTTTTTTTAAAGATCTCCTTATCTATGCTAGTGTATACAGGGACGGTTAGGCAGGGATTAGCAATATACACCCAGAACTACTCGTGGTTCTCGGTGCATGTTACACCTGACAGATTCCCATTAAATAGGCTTTCTTGGAAACCTCCAAATTATTCTTGTGGGTATTACTGTATAAACCAATAGGAAATAAAAAATAAATTTATATTTAAGATGTAAAGGATAAAAGAAAATAATACTGAAGCAAAAAATGCTTACAAAAGGAGCATAACTAAAAAGTCCAGGCTACTTTTTGGATCAAAGAAACTTTACAAATGATAGTGGTTCTGGTACAATTTGTAAACTCTGATAAAGTTCTTTACGCAGAGAAACTTAATTGATAGCAGCAACCAAAATTAGCAAAGTCATATTACTCTGGTTGATTACTTTTTGAGACATTTGTGCTTCCTACATCTAAAGCCCCCTTCACACGTCAGTGATTCTGGTCCGAATGTTGCAGGTAATATACGTACCAGAATCACGGACATATGCAGACCCATTAAAATCAATGCATCTGCGCACACATCAGTAATTTCTCACTGACGTGTTTCCATGCGCTTCAATGAGAACGTGTCCGTGTGCGCCGTACAGAGACAAGTCCATTTTTTTTCTGGCATCACTGATGTCCCATGGACCACACTATGGTGTGATCTGTGAAACATGTACCAGAATAATCACATACATTTAAAATAAAAAGCTTTTTAAATTCACCTTCTTTAGCGACGCTGTCTTCAGCCGCTGCTGGCTGCTGCTTCCACGTCAGCTAATTATGCTCATACATATGCAGTTCATAGCCAACCTCGAAGTAGCTACAGAGGGGAGACAGCGGCAGCCTGATACAGCATTGTGGGAGACTTCAGCACCATGGAGAGCAGCGGCGTGGATAGGTAAGTATAAGTGCTTGAACTCCATGTGTTATCATGGATAGCACACAGAGGTCACACGTGTGCCAAATTCATGGCACACGGAGGGACATACGTACCTTTAACACGTCAGAGAAAAACGTGTGTTTTTCACTGACGTGTGAAAGTGGCCTAACACTGAGTTAGCAGTGGGAAGGCAGCTGTCAATCAGCTTGACTTCGGCAGTGACACCCCATCAACATAGTAGAGTAGAAGAAAATTATTAACTCTGCCAACATGACATCACAGGATGTTGGAGAGCCACCGCCAGGAGTGGGTTTGTGACTGGTCTGAGCCAGGAAATATTGATGCATGGCAGAATAAACAGAGTTAACAACTACCTATTGATAAGTGCTAGCCCCATAGAAGACAAAAATGACAGTCATAGTGGGGGCCCAAATAAGGGCTTGTTTAGAATTCAGTCATTTTTCTAAAAATGGTCTAAATTTCTTAAGTTTTTTGCTCCTGATATTAGTCAGTTTGGTCAGGGTGTCAGTTTTTACCATCAGGTTAAGTATTAACTTGAAGGAAAAAAAATGGGGAGGTTTTTGAAGCTTCTTCTATCGAACAGTCCATGAAAAATGGACAACAAACAGATGGCATCCGAGTGCTTTCCTATCTTTTTCATGTATCCTTAGACTTTCATTTGTGATTTTAATATGCAACTCAGATCAAAATAGTAATTTATTATCAAAAAGACACACGCAAAACAGCAATAAAGAGAGAGTTAAAAACAACTACCACTGAATCAAGGGGGGCATACACTGTGATACAATAGTACAATATATAGGCTGCCAGTAGCCGTGGGAGAGGTGAACATATGATGGTATTATATTAAAACAACCAAAATAGGTGTGAAATGGTAATATAATCTAATGTTCACAGTCTCTAGTAGTCGTAGGAGAGGCATGCAGTTAAGGCAATAAATGGTAACAATTAGCCGTGGAGGAGAGGAGTAATGGCTATAGTATGATCCTCTAGTCATGGGAGAGAGAGGCAATAAAGGCCTAATGAGGAATAACCAACACGCCGGGGTAGGTGGACATTACCGGTACTCTATTCAACTGACAGTTGCAGTGAATAAAAAAGTGGAGTCCAACCATAAGCCGGGCATGTGGAGGACCATATAAACAAATTCTAACCAGAGGCTATCAGTTACCAAAGATTACTCAAGCAAGTACCAAAGAGTTCCTTAGCAGACATATAGTCAAAAAATATAAAGTGCAAGTGCATACCAATAACAGATGTCAAAGTCAAAGGAAAAACTACATGCCCACAAATGAAAACCAGCCACTGGCGTCAAGTATATATAAAAATTCACATAATACACATAACCAGGATAGAAAGGGATCACCACCAACGCGCGTTTCGCGAGGTGTTGTTGCTTCTTCAAGGAGGAGACCCGATCTGCTGCTGACACTGTTATGGGGGTAATGTCCCCAAATTCTCTACTAAGGTACCCCATCCTGGTAATAATCCTGTGACACCCTGGCCGGGCCAGGTAGTCACAGATAGCGCCCCGCATTACACCAGTCCCTCATAGGTAACACGCAGCCAAACATTAAACCCTAGTCACCTCCCTCAGGGCTTGATGGACACACCAGGGGGCGGAACCAGGCGGTTGGAAGACGCCCACCAAGGAGTCTCAGACAGCCTGAGGTAGGAAAGTAGCCAGATAGAGAAGGTTCAGAGTTCAAGTCGGAGAGGTGTGTGGGCTGGAGCTGTGTGCAGCTCCAGCAGAGGAGAGAAAACCAATTTGAGCAGGTGCCGGGGTAGGAGCCCTGGTACCTTTGGCTAGGAGGCAGTCAGCGGTCTCCGTCTGCAGGAGTCGGGAAGACGGCTCTGTGGAACCAAGGTGGATCGGGACAGGGTTAATTATGCACGCACCCCACGCCCATCTGTCAGCGCCGACTTCAGCGCTGAGAAATGATGGACGGGAGGATGGGCGTGCATATGAAATGAGCCGGTCCATGTGGTGACAGCAGGCTGCTACACCCTGCTCATGCCACCGATGACCCGCTCCACGGCAGCACCCTCATTCCCCGCAGCCACATTCAGACTATAAGACGCACCCCCCACTTTTTCCCAACATTTGGGGGAAAAAAAGTGCCTTTTATAGTCCGAAAAATACGGTAAATAAGCACCTGTACCTTTATTATTATTATTATTATTATTATTATTATTATTATTATTATGTCAGCTGTGTAGTTTCAGCTGGCATAAAGGCCTGGTGTTAGTAATGGAGAGGTGTCTATCACACCCCCCCATTACTAACCCCAAAAAAAAACCAAAACAGACACAAATATTTTATTTAAAAAAACACACCCTGACTCTAGCTCCTTGTTTACCAATTTATTTAAAAAAACCATACAGATTCAAAGTAGTAAACAAATGGAAATCTGAAAGACAAAAAGAGAAAAAGAAAGACAAGAAACTCTCTCTCATGCACCAATTTATTATTAACAAATTTTCTTGCAGCTCCTACGTAGTCCATGGCATTGCCACAAAGTCCACCAATTCTGTAGTACAAACTATGGACCCTTGTTCTGAAAATGATGATTCATAGGTAACTCCTGGTGATGGTGTCAGTAATGTTATTGCCCATCACTGCTCTCACCGGGTCTCATAGAGGGCAGCCCGAGACCAGGAATGTCTCATAAGTGGTGACATCAATAACTCAGTAACGTCACCGCTTATGAGACATTTCGGTCTTGCACTGTCCTATCTGTGACCCGTCGAGAGCGGTGATGAGCTGTATTGCTACTGACGTCATCAGCGCTTGTCACAGTCTCCGGATATCGCAGAGCAAAGCCTGGCCAGGAGTGATCTATGTAGTGTCATTCTCGGAATGAGGCTCCATAGGTTGTGCTACAGAATCGGTGGATGTAGTGAGGACAACATGGACTTTTTGTGTGTGTGTGTTTTTTTTTTCTTTTAACTAACTGGGTTAGGCTGCTTTCACACATCCGGTTTGAGCTCTGCGGCTCAATCCGGCTGTGCAAGCTATGCAACGGATGCGGTGAAAACACCGCATCCTTTGCATAAGTTTTTCTTTTGCGGCCAGTCCGGTTTTTGCCGCTTGCGGCATGCTACTGAGCATGCGCAGTGGCAAAAACCGCATGCGGCGGCCGGATGCGGTTATTGCCGCATCGCGCCGCATCCGGCCGCCATAGGCATGCATTGAAAAATGCGCCGCATTGGCCGAATGCGGCGCGATGCGTTTTTTTTTGCCGCACGAAAAAACGTGCCAGGCAACGTTCCATCCGGCCGCCGCATCGGCTAAATCTGCCGCATGCGGCAAAAACCGGATGGAACGCAAGGCTATGCTGCACAATGCGGCACTAATTAAAGTCTATGCAGGAAAATCGCAACCTGCAGCAAAAAAAACCGGTTGCGATTTTCCTGCAAAGTGCCGGAGTGTGCCGCATTGCAGAAACCGGAGGTGTGAAAGCAGCCTTAGCAATGGGGATGTCTGATAGCTGCATCTCTATTACTAACATCAGGACTTGATGCCTGCTGACACTACACAGCTGAAATAAACCCCAACTACCATTACCCTGATTGCCACCAGGGCAACTGGGAAAAGCAAAGCCGAAGCGCCAGAATTGGTGAATCTAATGTGATGCACCACTTCTGTGCTGACTTATTTTTTTTAGCTGGGAAGCCTCCAATGACCGTGGACCTTCTCAGCTGATCACATCAGTCCACATCTGTCTATTTTACCTTGGCTGGTTATTCAAAATAGGGGGAACCCCATGTTGTTGTTTTTTTATATTTGTTTACTAAGGTTAAACCAGGCTAAACATCCTTTAGTGCCATATGAAAGGCTCAAAGTGTGCAAGTGTATAATATGAAGGGGGCAGAACATTACTGTACTTTAGTCAATTTCTCATCTAAGCTCTCCCTCCTAGATCAACTCTTGCTGAACTGCTTCCAGAGGAGAGTGTGCCGAGCATCGAGTCTAAATGTCCTATAAGACCCAATGTGGCCCAGCCTATCAACGTAATGCCAGTAGACTACATGGCTAAAGCATTACCGTGTATGGCAGGCAATCTCTGCATGTTGACTGGCTGTCTAACAGCCACAAAACATGGTGATCGAGTACGTACAATCTTTGATTGAGTAACGAGTGTGCCCAAGCACCATGAAGCTCGATTGAGTGTCGATCACTGGCAATCAAGCTTGCTCATCACTGATGAACCCCAGAATGCCAATAGACCTATTAAAGGGAATCTGTCACCAGGTTTTTGCCACCTAATCTGACAGCATCATAAAGTAGAGACAGATACCCTGATTCCAGTCATGTGTCATTTACTGGGCTACTTTGTGTAGTTTTGATAAAATCACTGTTTCATCAGCAGGAAATTATCATTAGAGGACTATTTGTCATGCTGCCAGATAGTCAAGCTTATTCATGAGCTACATATAACCCCTCCACACCACTGTTTACTGATTGGCAGCTTTCTATGTACAGTATACATGGCCAAAAAGCTGCCAAACCTTGTTATGGGTGAGAATATAAAGCTCCACATTCAAATAACTGCTAGATATGCAGCAGAGAAAACAGTGATTTTATGAAAATGAAAGCAAACAGCTCAGTAAGTAGCACCACTGGGATCAGGGTCTCTGTCTCTACATTCCACTACTCTTAGATGGGGTAAGCATAAACCTGGTTACGGATTCCCTTTAATGATATGAGACCCAAATAGGCTTTGTGTGCTATTCTATGAGGTCCATTCTTTATGAACTTGCCTTGCTCAGAAGAAGATCTAAAATGACAAAATGTTGATACACAGTAGAAAAAGAGAAAAAAAATAAATCTTTTGTCTTCATATATTTTTGATATTTTGGAGTACTATAACATATTTTTGTTAAGGGGGGCATAAATTAGGGTGAAACAATTCAAGTTATGCACCCACGTCTTAAACCCTTCTGTATTCCAAACCAAGAGTCATTTGTCAGCTGCATGCATGCTATTCATCCACACAGATCAGAGTTGACCACAGAACTGGGTAGAAAAGATGACTGGTTTAATTACGGAAGTTCAGATACATTTAAAGAAATCAGTTGGCTAGGAGCCAATACTTCTATTGGGTAAACGGCAAAAAGAGCTTATTCTGAGATATACTGTATATGTATATGTGTTTCATCATTTTATATTAAGCTAAGTCAGCATAAATCACTTATGACCAGAAGGTCCTGTATGTATCTGAGTACAGCTCAAACACCATTTTGAGTCCTGTTTTGGATATCTTCATATAATACTCAATACTGACCATAACAGTCCATAACCATGATCATAACATTTTAATTGTTTTAATGTTTGCAAAGTTATCTTTCGCCTTAGTAACCTCTTTTTTTTAGGTATTGACCATAACGTTAGCCCTATTCAACCATCATTGAGATGAAATCATCCTATCCTTACCCATACTTGCTCTTCTTTGGCAACATTCAATACATTTTTTTCCATAGTTGTTGATGTTTTTGCATCTGTTGCTTTCTTCCCCCATTTTACATAGATATTATTCCCGCGTGTAATACAATATTTCAGCTCAAGAGAATGAAATAGAAAGCCACGGACCCACTTGGGGGGAGGGGCGACATGACCAAGGGGGAGGTAGGGAGTGATGGGTTAATAGGGACAGTGGTATATGCCTAATATGGCTTTGGGGGATGGTTTTAGCCGGGGAGGAAGAGGAGGAGCAGGGAAAGGGTTAGCTGGGAGAGGAAGGAGTTACCTCCTCTTCTGTTTCCGGACGCCGAACGATCTGCACGTGCACCTCCATGGCAGATCTTCAGGAGCTCCAGCGTCTGATTCAGGCAGCGGTCGCAGCGCACGGGCCCCTGGCAGTGCAGACCCACATCAGGGCTGCCGGGGTTAACCCGTCGGCGCTTGCCCCTCGTCCCCCCAGCAGCGGCGGGCGCCAGTCGCGGCCCCCCCGCAGGTATTCCCCGGGCGCGGGGGGGGCGAGGAGGAGATGTAAGAGCCCCTCCAGGGACCCTCCGCAGAGTGCAGCGCAGCAGCAGCGTCTGGCTGCTGCAGAGGCCGGCGGGAGGAATCTTCGTTCCAGCCGCGGCGGTCGGGAGGTGGGAGTGGCCAGCACGGGGCCTGCTTCCGGTCCCGGCCTCCGGGCTGGAGTTACTGAGACTGCAGCGGCTCCAGGCCGGGAGCGCGCTCGGCGCAGGAGAGAGGCCAGCAGATCCCCCTGCAGTCGGCGGGGGGACCGCGGGGCTGCACGTGGCGGTAGGTCCGGCGCCGGGGGGGGGGTCTGCGGTGCCTGACCCCGGTGCGGCTGAGAGAAGGAGTGACGGCGGGAGCCCTGCGGCAACCGCCGGGTCACTCAGTACCGCTGTGCAGCCCCCGGATGTGGCAGTCTCCCGTGGGAGCGGGAGGACTCGGCGGATGGAGGCCTGCAATAGCCCAGGAGGGCCAGAGGCGACGACGGCTGAGATCCGGAGCCGGGCGTCTGGTCGTCCGCGCCCAGAGGCCCCTTGCAGTCGGCAGGGGGGCGGGCGCAAGAGGTCGAGGCCCGGGGTGCCGGCGCGGGGGACAGGACGGTCTCCTGGGTTGTCACCCCGGGGCAAGAGATGGAGCGGGGATGACTCTGCCCACGCGGCGGCCCTGTCTGGCGGCCGTGGTGGGGGGGGTGCTGCGGCGGCGCCCCCCGGATGTCGGATGGAAGATGAGGCCAGCGGCGAGGAGGGGGAAGAGGCTTTCGGTTCGGAGGAGTCGGATGGACGACAGACGGAGGACAGCGAGGCGGCGGTCTCGGGAGACGCCGAGCGGCGGTCGGGTGAGACGGCCGCGGAGGCGGCAGGGGCTGCGCTGGCGGGGGGCTTCGGGGGGGGGGGCGGCTGCGGCTACGGCAGCGCCCGCTGGTTTCGCAGTGTGGAGTCAATTGTTGGGGCTGTTGCAGGGGCTGGCGGCGGCTTCGGGAGCGGGGGGGGAGGGGGCCCAGGCGCCGGTGGCGGCGTGGGTGGGTGCAGCCGGTTTAGGGGCCTCGGCGGCGACGGGGGGTGACGGAGCGGGTGCGAGTAGAGGGGGGGGCGAAGGGGGGAGTGAGACGGGGGGGGGAAAGGAGAAGGAAAAGGAGAAGGAAAAGGAGAAGGAAAAGGAGAAGGAGGATGAGGTGGTGCGCTTAGATGATAGGGCTAAAAGCGAAGTTTATGTTTGTTTTGAGGGCCCGCTGGGGGCCCATTTAAAGAAGGAGGTGCGGGAAAAAATTTGGAAAGGGGAATATGTGGAGATATTTTCTCTGCTTCCCCTGGAGAAATTTAATTTGGATAGGGTTAAGCCGAGTGATTCCAAAAAGGAGAAGGACGAGGAGGAAAAGCGCCGTTATAGGCTTATTCCTCGGACTTTTGCCAACTGGCTACAGGCATTTGCGATTTTGGCGAGCGTGGTCGGGGAGAAGGAGCCGGAGCATTGTTCGGCTTTGTTCGGCTACATGGATGCGATAGGGGAGGCTTATCGAGTTTATGGCGGACTGGCGTGGCTGCGCTACGACGAGCAATTTAGGCAGCGGAAGGCATTGCGGCCAGATATGCGTTGGGACCATAAGGATATTTCCTTATGGATGCGATTGATGTCGGCACCGGCTCAGCCCTTTCGGGGGGGCGCCGGGGGTTCGGGGGGGGCCGGGTCCCCGGCAAGTTTCAAGAAAGGTTTGTGTTGGCAGTACAATGAAGGGCAGTGCAGGTTTGGAGCGGCGTGCCGTTTTAAGCATGAATGCTCCGGATGTGGGGGGGGACATAGCTTGTCCAAATGTTTTAAAAAAGGAAAAGGAAAGGCTGGTGATGGGGATGGTAAGAGGGACGACGCCGGTGAAGGTAGAAGTGATGGTTCCGTTTTTAAATAGGTATCCGGACAAGGAGGCGGCGGCGTTGTTACGTTCTGGTTTTTCGGATGGTTTTCATATTCCGTCGGTTGTTAATGCATCGGTTCCGCCGTATCGTAATTTGCGTTCCGCTCGGGATCACCCGGAAGTGGTGGATGAGAAGCTGGAAAGGGAGGTGGCTTTGGGCAGGATGGGCGGCCCTTATGTCGCCCCGCCGTGCGGGAATTTGGTGGTGTCACCGTTGGGGGTGGTACCAAAGAAGGAGCGGAATAAATTTCGGCTGATTCATCATTTGTCTTACCCGGAAGGGTTATCGGTGAATGATGGCATTGCGCCGGAGTTGTCGGCGGTATATTATGTGTCGTTCGATAAGGCGTTGGACCTGGTTAGGGCGGCGGGGCGGGGTGCATTGATGGCAAAGGCGGATGTGGAAGCAGCGTTTCGGTTGTTACCGGTTCATCCAGATAGTCAGCATTTGTTGGGTTGCTGGTGGGATGGCAGTTATTATGTTGATCGTTGTTTGCCAATGGGCTGTTCCATTTCGTGTTCGTACTTTGAGGCATTTAGTTCGTTTGTTGAGTGGGTGGTTCGGGACGTGTCCGGGCTTACGTCCATCATTCATTACTTGGATGATTTCCTGTGTGTCGGGCCGGCGGGTTCGATGGTTTGTGCGGGTTTGCTATTTGCGTTGCAAAAAGTTGCGGCCAGTTTCGGGATTCCTTTGGCGCCGGATAAGACGGAAGGCCCGGCGCCGGTGATGTGTTTTCTGGGAATTGAAATTGACACCATTGCTATGGAATGCAGGTTGCCGGCGGAGAAGGTCCGTGATTTGAGGTCCGCAGTGTCAGGGGTAAAAGCGGCGAAGAAGGTGCGGCTTAAGGTGGTGCAGTCTTTGCTTGGAAAATTGAATTTTGCTTGCAGAATTGTGCCAATGGGGAGAGTGTTTGCGAGGCGTTTGGCGACGGCGACGGCCGGGGTACGGTTGCCGGCGCATTTTGTGCGGATCACAAAGGCGATCAGGGACGATTTGGAAGTATGGGATCAATTTTTGCAGCATTTCAACGGCCGGACGCTGGTGATGGAGAGGGTGGCGTCTAACGGGGCGTTGCAGCTGTTTACGGATGCGGCGGGGTCGGCCGGGTTTGGGGCTGTCTTCAGAGGTCATTGGTGTGTCGGGCAGTGGCCACAGGCGTGGCGGGAGAGCGGCTTGGTTAGGAATTTGGCTCTGTTAGAGCTATTCCCCATTGTAGTGGCAGTGGAGCTATGGGGGTCGCACTTTGCCGGAAGGAAAGTGTGTTTTCATTGTGATAACCAGGCGGTGGTGCACGCGATTAACAACTTGTCTGCTAAGTCGGAGCCGGTGGTGGTGTATTTGCGGCATTTAGTGTTGAGATGTCTGCAGTTGAATGTGCAGGTAGTGGCAAGGCACGTTCCGGGTGTTGACAACGAGGTGGCTGATGCTTTGTCTCGTTTTCAGTTCAGCAGGTTTCGGGCGCTGTTGCCGTGGGCGGACGAAGTTGGAGTGGAGTGCCCCGAGGATTTGTGGCATCTGGTGAGGCGGTGATCTCAGACTTGATTCGGAACTCGGTGACCGAGGTGACTTGGTGCCGGTATGCTAAGGTGTGGGCTGAATGGGAGGAGTTGTTGCGTCTGATGTTTGGTGGGGAAAGCGTGGATTACTTGGTGGCTTTGTTGTCATTGGTGAGTACGGATTTTTCAGCCGGGCGATCGGCATCGGCTGTGGCACATCGGGTGTCGGCAGTGGCATTTTGGTTAAAAATGAGAGGGGAGCGTGATGTTTCACAGGATTTTCGGGTTCGTCAGGCTTTGCGGGGCTTTCGCCGTGGCGTACGGGAGAGGGACAAGAGGCGCCCTGTATCGTTTGGTTTGTTGAGACGGATGGTGGGTGGCCTGAGCGGCATTTGTGAGTCTGTGTACGAGACGGTTCTATTTACAACGGCTTTCGGTCTCGCTTTTTATGGGGCGTTCCGGATAGGCGAGCTGGTGAGCCCGTCCAGGGTGACGGGTGGTGGTTTGATGTTTGAGGACGTGCAAGTGAGCAGTAGTCAGGTGGAGTGCCGGATTCGCCGGTCAAAAATGGATCAGCTGGGCCGTGGTAGATTGGTGGTGTTATATGCGGTTCCAGGAGAGGAATTGTGCCCTGTGCGTTTAGTCGAGAGATTTATGGCCGTGAGGGGAGGCTTACCTGGCCCGTTGTTGCGGCATTTGAATGGGTCGTTTTTGTCGAGGTTTCAGTTTGTGGCGGTGCTGCGGCTAAGTCTACGTAACGCGGGGGAGCGACCGGAGGAATTCGGGTCGCATTCATTCCGAATTGGTGCAGCAACGGAGGCAGCCCGTTGGGGGCTTGGAGATGAGGTGGTAAAGCGTATTGGTAGATGGGAATCTTCTTGTTTTCGGCGGTATGTGAGACCGCAGTTGTTGTAGCATCATGGGACTTTGGTTACGTGCGGAAGGTTTGAGGAAAGGGGTGTTTTTTGATGTGTTGGTGGTTGTGCTGTTATTGGTTTTGATATTTCGTTTTGTTTTATTTGTTATAGGGAAGTGCCTGATCTGGATCTTGGGGCACTCCTTCGTATTTTGGGGTGCCCGTCGGGCGGAGGTCCGCCCGAATGGTCGACAGCTGGGTTTGGATCGTGCGCAGGCGACTGTTCGATGGATCGGAGTTCGGGGCATGGAGTGGGGCAGGGTGGTCCCGGAATTTCGTTTCCATTGTAAAGTTGAGCGGCCCCCGGATGTGCTGGTATTGCATGTGGGGGGTAATGATCTTGGTGCCAGGGCGTCGCGGGATTTGATCCGAGACATAAAGATTGATTTACTGCAGTTGTGGAAGCGGTATCCTGGTTTGCTGGTCGTATGGTCTGACATAGTGACCAGGTTGGCATGGAGAGGGGCTCGGTCGGTGGAGAAGGTTAATAAGGCCAGGGCCCAGGTGAATAGGGTAGTGGCTAGGTTTGTGACCAGGAATGGTGGGATTGTGGTACGGCACAGGGATTTGGAGCCGGCTGATTGGCGATTTCGGAGGGGTGATGGTGTGCACCTCAACGAGGTCGGTCTGGATTTATGGGCGTTGGGTCTGCAGGATGGTGTGGAGCGTGCTTTTGGTGTGTGGCGGGTCCAGGCCACGTAAGGTGTCACGTGGTCTGTCCTGTGGCGGTGGGGGTAGGTCTGGTCCAGAGGTTTGGAAGTGATTGGTGGCTGGACCGGGAGTCATTGTCTTGGTATGGTGGCTCTCGGTTTCCGGGATGTGGCAGGCACGGGGTTCTGCCAAAGTGTGGGGGTCAATCCGTGGGTGATTGGCACCTCGTCTCTGGGTCGGTGTGTTGCGGCCGGGGACAGGGGGAGTAGTAGTAGTGGACTGGGCCTACCCCGGGGGGTATTGTAAATGTTATTGTCTATTGTTACCGTTATGTGGTTGTTTTGGGTCGCCCGTTGGACGGCGTCCCTAAGGTACTAGTCTGTAAAACAATAGGCAATAAAAAGGCTGCTGTGGCCATTTGAACCAAGTCGCATGCAGTCCGTGTGTTTAATTTTAGAGGATAAGGGGGTTTGGTTACACAGACATCATGACCGGAGAATCCTCCCTCAGCTGGTCAAGAAAGCCACGGACCCACTTGGGGGGAGGGGCGACATGACCAAGGGGGAGGTAGGGAGTGATGGGTTAATAGGGACAGTGGTATATGCCTAATATGGCTTTGGGGGATGGTTTTAGCCGGGGAGGAAGAGGAGGAGCAGGGAAAGGGTTAGCTGGGAGAGGAAGGAGTTACCTCCTCTTCTGTTTCCGGACGCCGAACGATCCCCGCCCACCCTCCCTTTGTGTTGTCATGTGGGAGATGTTTTTGGGTAGTTGGGATACCTTTTGTCACAGTAGCGGTGGGGGTAGGTCTGGTCCAGAGGTTTGGAAGTGATTGGTGGCTGGACCGGGAGTCATTGTCTTGGTATGGTGGCTCTCGGTTTCCGGGATGTGGCAGGCACGGGGTTCTGCCAAAGTGTGGGGGTCAATCCGTGGGTGATTGGCACCTCGTCTCTGGGTCGGTGTGTTGCGGCCGGGGACAGGGGGAGTAGTAGTAGTGGACTGGGCCTACCCCGGGGGGTATTGTAAATGTTATTGTCTATTGTTACCGTTATGTGGTTGTTTTGGGTCGCCCGTTGGACGGCGTCCCTAAGGTACTAGTCTGTAAAACAATAGGCAATAAAAAGGCTGCTGTGGCCATTTGAACCAAGTCGCATGCAGTCCGTGTGTTTAATTTTAGAGGATAAGGGGGTTTGGTTACACAGACATCATGACCGGAGAATCCTCCCTCAGCTGGTCATGAAATTGCTTCTGCCCTGCAGAAATAACTTTATTTTGAAAGTGAAACAAGAGCGTAAGTAAATGCTAGTCAAGCGAAGAAAAAAATCAATAGAAGCTGTTACGTTGATCTCAGGTTATAATTAATTATGTTACAAGTCTTTGAATGTGAGACTCACAAATACACCTCGTCCTAGAAATTACGATTCCGTAATCATTTAATTGCATCAACCGGGGAACATATCCATAACATGCTGAATTAAAATACATTTAATTTTTCCCACAATAAATCCAATTCTCCCGACTTAGATACATTGCCTTTTGTAGTAAGGATTGTTATCAGAAAAAATGAGAGGGGAAATCAAAAAAATATCGCAATGTCAACAAATTGTTTAATTTGTAATGCCGTCCTAGTTTTAGAAAGCAGAGCAGATTAATTACTTTTTAGTTGTCACATTTTCATTTGGCCACTAAAAAAGGAGTAATTTAAGAAAAATAAAGGGATATATACATTGTGTGCAGCATTATTAGACAAGTCAGTCTTTTGCCCATATCATCCCTTCTATGCAGATTTTCAAACTCCAAGCTGTATTACCTTGAATGCTTATTGAATTACTCATATTAGGTGATGTGTATGTGCTGCCCCAGCAGCGAGTCGAACCGCTCGGATCCGGAATAATGTCAGTTCGTGGCTCGAGGGCCTCCGGACCCGGGGGCTTAGGGGCCACACTCTAAAATAAAAGGGGGATATTTACAGGGGAGTTGTAGTTTGTGACGCCACCCATGGTGTGCGGTAACTGGGAGTACTGCCGCTGCCGTTGGGAGTACCCAGGGTGATGGATTGGGGAGGCAAGGTGTCGTTGCCCTCCACGGGTAGGGGTAGGCCCCAGGACTCTGGATGGTGCTACTGGGTGCCGTGAAGGGGAAATCACTCAGGTACTCACTCAGCCAATAAGCAGATGCTAACAACTGGGTAAACCAAGTCTCTGGGTGCCGCTGCCTCTCAAAGGGGAGCTTGTCCAGGTCTCGTCCCCTGCAGTGCTGCCTGGTGATCCGTAACCTGCTTCCTGGCACAAAGTTTAAATTCACCATAGTGGCCCAGTAGTCTGGAACTTGCTGGGCCCCGCTCCCCACTGTGGTAAGTGTGGGAGCCTGCTCTCAGGGCTCACGCTTGGGATTTCAGTGGGCTGCTTGTATGGAAGGCCCTATCCCTCTCGTTGCGCTAGTGCCCTTATTCTGGAGCTAGTGGGAACAGTCCATAAAGGCTCCGCTCTCCGCAGGTTAATTGCCGGGTTGCCTGAAGCTTCTCCCCGACCTAGGGTCCAAGTACCCCACCGTGCCTTCGGTCCCGGACCGGTGATAGGACCAGGCTGCTGATCATCCTCTTTGAAAAGTCCAGGCACCTGGCCTCAATCCTCTACGACCGGGGGTCCGACTCCTTTAGGTCCAGACCACCGTCTGCAACCTAGTCAGCTTCTCCTGGGAGCCACTACTCCCCACCTCCTCCGCTGTACTACTCCACTTTCTCACTCCACTCTTCACTCCTCACCTCCCCTTCCTGACCCCTAGGTGTGTGACCCTATTCCGCTTAAGCCGCCCACTGTTGTGTCTGGTGGGTGTGGTGTAGAGTGTATCTAGGATTTGATTTGCTGTTGGAGGCAGCACTGTAAGATGGGGACCTAGAACCATGAGCGATTTGAATACCACACTAAGGAGAAAGAGCGTGCAGTACCCTGTGATGACATGAATAGTCCAGGGGCGTCACATGGACTTTTGTAATAAAGGAGGGTTTGGCTTACGGATATCACCACCCTTTATTAAGGGGTGCACAATAGTGATGGGTGGACTCGGATTGTAAAAGTCCAGATTTGCGCAGTTTCATAGTTTCCCAGGTGTTGTTCCCTTTGCCGGGATTCCGGGTGTTTGATACGGATCCGGAACTCGAAAAAGTAAGATAAAATAAAGGAAAAATAAAGAAAATAAGAATGAAGTGAGTGCTTCATACTTCCCGAGGCTCTGTTGCGGCTGTAAACTGCTCCAGCATGGCTGTAAGCTGCTCCTGCAGCCTCCCTGGGCTGCTCATCATTGCTTATCCATATGCACTGCTTTCCCTGCCCACTGGCCAGCCTGGCTTCTATGATTGGTTGCAGTCAAATGCGCACCCAGCCTGTGTGACAGCGTCTGCCTGCAACCAGTCTTCGCTTATCGTGGCTCATTCATTCTCCCTCTGGAGCTCACAGTGGGCAGTCATGCTCTATGGCCGCCGTGACGAAGATGTAGCAGAGCTGGTATTGCTGTGGGACCTTGTGTGGATTACGTCAAACCTGCAGGGGTGTTTAGGGGGTTAAAAAAGTTGGTGTCTGTGTTTATTTAGTTTCACTTACAGATTAGTGAGTGATGGGGGGGGGTCTCATAGACACCTGCCATCACTATTCTAGGGCTTAGTAGCAGCTGTGGGCTGTTATTAACCCATTATTACCCCAATTGCCACCACACCAGGGCAATGGGAAGAGTCGGCTAAGGTTCCGGGCTTGTCACATCTAATGGATGCGGCAATCCTGGGCAGCTGCTGGTTGCTATTTTTAGGCTGAGGGGAAGCCAACAACCATAGCCCTCCCCAGTCCGAGAATACCAGCCCCCAGCTGTTAGGCTTTATCTTGGCTGGGTTTCAAAATTGGGGGGACTGCATGCTGTTTTTTTAAAATATTAAAAAAAAAAAAAGCTGCATGTGGTTTCACTTATTTTGATACACAGCCAAGATAGGCTTAGGGCTGGGGCTACAGCTTGTGTGCATGGGCTTTATCTGTGCTGGTATCATAATATGGGGAGACCCTACGCCAATTTTTTTAAGTGAATGAATGACGTATGACTCGCACGAGTGCAGTGAGAAAATCTCGCATTGCACTAGGCCCCATGTAAGACAATGCTGCAGCTCACATCTGCAAATTTTTCCTCAGCCCTAATCGGATTGAGGAAAAAATTGCTTGCACCCATACAAGTCTATGGATGCAAGAGAAACAATGGACTGCACTCGGATGACATTCAAGTGCAGTGCGATATACGCACAGGCTGACAATGGAGATGAAGGAATCCCTCCCTCTCCTCCGCAGCTGTTATCTGATCGCAGGATAAGATTACAGTCACATGACACTCAGTCCATGCTCGCAGCAGAGCCTGAGCTGAGGGTCATTAGCATATCACATTCGATGCTCTCGCTTCAAATGCCATATGCCAGTGCGACTCCAGCCTACGACATAGACAAGCATAGTGCCTGCGAATGGAAGCAGTCAGCTGACATGCAGACACACTGTCACTCAGTGTGGGGACGTGGCTGACTGCAAACAATCACAGGGATCAGTGGGTGGGAAAGCAGTGCATATTAAATGAAGGTTAATGAGCCGCTCTGGAATTGAATGCAAAACCTGGAAGCAGGTTGCCGCCATGACAGATATTCGGTAAGTAGATTATGCGCACTCCTATCTCCTATCCCTTCTACCAACATTTTTCATCTCCGGTTTCTGATCTCAATAGACTTATACAGGGACCGGATTCCGGATCAGAAGCGGGTTTTTAAAAAAAGATAACAGGGACCTGCCGGTCCCAGTTATCTGCGAGTCCATCCATTTCTAGTGCATAATTATTAGGTAGCTTATTTTGCTCAGACAAAATGGGCCAAAAAAAGATTTAACTGACTCACGAAAGTAATTATTCAAATTGTCTCTCCAGGGAGGAAGGAGACAAACTCTAGCGCTACCTATTGGAAGTAGCAATCCTAAAGTCAAAAGGGGCTCTTTAACAAGTCTTTTCATACGATATAAGATTTATGTCAGATCAGAACTCCAATTTGCAAACACGGTGTTTTGGGGTGATTGCCCCTCGTCAGTGCAAAGTATTGGTATCTGATCTGGCTTATGAGAAGCTAAAGTGGGGACCACGGGGAAGACTATTCTCCTTGCGGAGACCTGACAAACCAGTTATCAAAATCTCCATTTCTTGGTTGCCAGTAAAGGTCCTAATGATATAAGAATAATGACATGGTTCCTTTCTTATCTGACCTAAACCATATTGATAAATTGTGGGCCCTTCTTAAAGCACCATTCCAGAGTTTTTTTGTTTTCAGCATTGAAGTGGCCCTTTTTATGTAAGCCCCCATTCATGTACTCATGATAAATTGTGGGAACTTCTTAAAGCATCACTCCAGAAATTTTTGTCTTCAGCACTGAAGTGGTTCTTTAAACTCTTCACGACTGAGGATGTACCAGTACATCCTAAATCATGAAGTGGTAATCACCGCCGGCTGCTGTGGTGAGCCGCCGGTGATCCCTACAAATGTCTGCTGATTTGAACAGCAGACATGTGGCATACAGGTGCAGGTGGATCTGCGTTCCACTCACTTCTGTTAATCCCTTAGATTGCGCTGTCAAAATGTGACAACGCATTTTAAGTGGCTGCGGCAGGGAAATTTCCCTGATGCCGTCGGAGGCCCCATGATGTGATGACGGGGTGCCAATGGTTGACATGGTACCGATGGGTCATGTGATGATTTCTGTCGCTATCATGACATAGTTCCTGTTAGAGCCGACAGAGCAGCGTCTCTAACAGGAATGCTGCATTTCTGCTGATCACAGTTGTACAGCTCTGATCAACAGAAATGAACAAGCGATCATACTGCTGTTCCTTATAGTCTCCAAGGAGGACTAGTAAAATAAAAAAGTAAAAATAAAAAAGTTTTAAAAAATTTAAAAAAAATAAAAGTTCAAATCACCCCTTATTCACTCCATTGAAAATTAAATGGTTAAAAAAATAAAAAATATACACATATTTGGTATCACCATGTTGCCCAATCTATCAAAATATAAAATTAATTAATCTGATCGGTAAACGGCATAGTGGCAAAAAAAAAAAATCCAAATGGCAAAATTACGTTTCTTGGTTGTCGCACATTTTGACCAAATTGCAATAGCAGGCGATCAAAATGTTGCATCTGCATAAAAATTGTACCATTAAAAATGTCAGCTCGAGATGCAAAAAATAAGCTGTCACTGAGCCCCATATACTGAAAAATGAGAATGCTACAAGTCACAGAAAATGGCGCAAAAAGTGCGCCACTTTTTTTTGGACAAACTTCTGAATTTTTTTAACCACTTAGATAAAAGTAAACCTATACGTGTTTGGTATCTACGAACTCGTACTGATGTCAGTTATCTGAATATGAAGAGAGCATGAAACAAGCGCTGATTGGCTGAAGGGTTTGTTTTACAGAAAAACATCACGTGAGCCCTGGAAGAACCAGTGTAGTCATCAATGGAATGGCGCCAGCAACAGAGGTGAGTATAGACTGTTGTTATATTTTAAGAGACGAATATAGCAATTGAGAAGGAATTATTCAATTAATGGACAACCCCTTTAGGTAGAATTAGCCTTTTCAATGAGACACCAGGCAAAAACTTAAAGGGGTATCCTATCTCCAAGATCTTATCCCAATATGTAGCAGGTGTAAGAATAATAATATTAGCAAATACCTCCAATTTCAAATGTAGTATAGTTCTGACATAGCCATGTCTCTTAACTCTTGTGCAGGGCATTGTAGCTTAAGTATCCATGGTTACCATAATGAGCAACTAACTATCACTATATGAGTGGACGTAAACATGGATACCCAAGCAAAAATGCCCTGCATAAGAGGTAAGAGACATGGCGATATCAAGAGAACTATAATATGTTTCTATTTGGAGGTATTTTTTATTACTATTATAACTACTAAATATTGGTATACGATCTTGGAGATGACAATACCCCTTTAAGTAAGTTTTATCAGACATCCTGGTACCAGAGCCAAGCCTGAAGATAACAGTCCCCAAAATTTGGTAGGGTAATTGTGCTTCACTGTAGATATCCTGAGGTGCCTTTCTAGAAAGATTGTAGCCCTAGACATTGCTTCTTGAGACTTTATTGGAAGGCAACTATAGGAACTCTTTGATCGAAATAGTAACTGCTGGGCAAGTACAGAGGGTTGTGACCAAACAGCGACCTAAAAGTATTGACCATACATGACATACAGTACCTGCCCTGCAGCTGTCTGTGGTGAATTGAGTGTGGCCTTCTTGAAGTCTGCTGTGGCCTGGGACAATAAGTGAGAGTGAAGTTTGTATCAGGAGTTCTGCTGAGAATGTGACTGAATTCCATAATGGAATTCAGTCACACTCTCAGCAGAACTCCTGATACAGACTTCACTCTTAAGTGAATTCTATTATGCCCTACATCTGTGAGAGAGAAGCTGTACAAAGTGTGATATATCGCAGTGATGTTATTTCTATGTTACCTGCCTGAATCCAAAGCTGTAGGACTGTTTTAGTTGCTGGTGGCAACTGTCCACTATATTGTTATAAGGGAATGTTCCTTTGTGCAACAACCGTCAAGTGCAGCTGCATTGATATATAAGCACCTGAAATGTATCTGCCACGTTCTGTACCATCAAGCTCAGTACCTCAGTGTTATGGGAGGACTGGTGAATTGGAATAAAGATGTGAGAATATCCCAATTGCCAGCCGGGGTCCACCGTGCAGAGATGGAAATCTGCAGCTAAAAACCTGGCGGACACTTCAGCAGCAGTAATACAACTGAGTACATACTGCACTGTGTTGGATGGAAGACAGCAAAGAAGGAACACAAGACACAATCTCTGTTTACACTGCACAGAGAATGTACTCCACTGCAGGTAGTAGCCCCTGTTCACACCACAGAGGCAAAGTGCACAGGCAGTAGTCTCCGTTAAACTCCACAGAGATTACAACCACAACCACCTGTTAAGACCACAGAGACTCTATGCACTACTCCCGATTTAAATAGAAAATAAGTCGGTTGACACTGCACTAACCATGCTGCCTGAGGTTGAAAGTACAAGAGAGATGCGGAAATACCATGGTGGAGTAATGGCAGGTCCACTGCAACTCTACACACATTTGCCCTAACACTGGCGCTTCACCAACCTATCTGGCATGTGTACCACTGCAGCGTAAGCAGCCAAGGCTGCTCGGATCCGGATCCGCGGTGGCTCGAGAGGTCTCTGGACCCGGGAGGGGTCGCACGGCCACTCAAAATAAAGGGGGGTATTTACAGAGGGTTTTGTGTTTAGAGTTCGGGATGCCACTCACAGTGCGTGGTAAGGTGGAGAACCACCGCTGCTGTTGGGAGCGCCCGATGGCAATGGGATAGCAGCCAGGTGTTTAACCCCTCCTTGGGTAGGGGGGAATGCCCCGGGGCTCGATGATGGTGTAGTGGGGATGCCGTTTGGGAGGAAAGGGTCACTGCGTACTCACTCAGTCCAATAACGCTGACACCGACAACTTGTAAACCGAAATTCTGAGCACCGCTGCAGCAGGGAGGGAGCACGCCTGGATCCCGTGCCCGATGGTGTTGCTTGTTCGCCGGTGACCTTTCCCTTGGCACCTTCTTTACTGGTTGGCCCCTGTAGTATAGAACTAGTCGGGTCCCGCTCACCCATATGGCTCCATAACGGAGTGAGCTTGCTCTCAGGGTTCACACTTGGGATTTTCTGGACTGTGTATTGGGAAAGTCCTATCCCCCTCGTTGAGCTAGTACCCCGATTTTGGAGCGAGTGGAGAACAAATTTTGAAGACCTCATCCTCGTCGGGTAAATTACCAGGACGTTTGAAGCTACTTCCCGGCCTAGGGTCCATGTACCCCGTCGTGCCCTGGCCCCTACCCAGAGATGGCACAAGGCCGCCGGCTGCCCTCCTCAGCAGTTCCGTGCCCCTTGACACGATCCCCTGCGACCGGGGTTCCAGCTCCTATCAGGCCCAGACCAACGTCTGCCACCTAGTATTTACAAGAAGCCCAGCTCCTGACCTCCTCCGACTGACTTGTGACCTCTCCTCACGAGAGTCACCACACAACTGACTGCTCCTGACACTCCTGACCCTCTCTAACCAACCCCCCAAGTGGGTGGCCCTATTCCCTTCAGGCTACCCATTGGTGTGTCTGGTGGGTGTGGTGCAGAGTGTTTCTAGGATTTTGATTAGCTTGTTCTTAGCAACACCAAAGGCCAGGGACCCGTAACCAAGGAGGATCGGATACCGTGCAGAAGGGCAGATTGCACAATATACTGTGACGACCTGATAGGCCAGGCCGTCACACATGCAACCCATTTAACGACAGATTACTGCCAGATTCACGCCAGACGTGGCAAGGCCATGACACCTAAAGCCTGCCTGTCTAAGCGATCACCACTAGCGTGTGGGATCGCTACTGTCTCTAATGACAGCTCTAGTAACACAGGAACAGACCTCTGGCTATTGCTCACCAGAGGCACACAGACACAAAGAGCAACAATGGCTGAAGACTGCACACCCATGTGCACTGTAGGGAGGCTTAGAAAAGCTAAGCCACTCCCCAAACACACTCACCAGTCATCAGCCGAGGATCAATCATAGGCTGCAAGGTCAAAGGGGCAGGCGTCCGCGAGCCAATCAGGCGTTGCCACATCAGCAGGACATCTGACAGCAATCAACCTATCGGGTCTTGCCACATCACGGAAATGCCCAGTGACGCTCGCATCAGCAGAACAGCTGACATCAGTCAGCCTATCAGGTCCTGCCATGTCACAAGCATGCCCAGTTATGTTCAAACCAGACATCCTCAGAAAGATAACAAAGGGTGCGAGCATGCTCAGTAGCCTGAACTGAGGACTTAGCCCTAAAAATGAGCTCAGTAGCCTGAACTGAGGACTTAGCCTCAGAAATGAGACTATCAGGCTGAGCATGCTCAGTAGGTATAACACCAGCGTTAGCCTCTAAAAGAGCCAAGAACTTGAGCATGCACACTAGAACCAAGAAGCTGAGCATGCACACTAGAGCCAAGAACTTGAGCATGTGCACTAGAGCCAAGAACTTGAGCATGTGCACTAGCCGCTTCTCCACACTTAGATGTGGAGCACTGAGCAGCCAGCTGGACAACCCAATGCACGGTCAGAAATGGAGGCCGGCGCCTGGGCGAAACAGAAACCGCAGCAGGCTGCATGCGGCATCGGCGGCCCCGATTTGTAACACTCAGTACTGAAGTGTAACCACTATAATCTGTATCATCATGGATATGTAATCTTTGCTCTCTTTGCCTCTATTTTGTGTATAATTATCCATTTGTAGATTGTAATTATCCTGCCTCAATCTGAAGTAAAACCAGTTTCAGTATAATCCTCTTGAGTCGGTATCTACTACAAATGCATTCATGCCTTTCTTAGAGCAACTTATACCATTTGTCATAATGTCAATTCAATACAATCTCTATTTTTAAGACTATAGATGACAGATAGCTGACAGATAGCATCGGTCACAGAAATCTATCAGTCACACAGTAAAAAAAGTTTACTTTTAAAATACCAGCTTTTTTTTTTATTTATTTTTTTTTAACAAGGGAGCCTATAGCTGTCTTAGCTGACAAAGGCATTTGTCTATCCATCCATCAATGATAATGTTTTTTTCTTATAGTGCCTTACCATCTTGTTCCATATATCATGGGATGTGTCAGATTTAGAAAAAGAAATAGGAAGTATATATCTACTTGCAAGATTCAGAAAATGAAGTCATGAAGGCTCATTGAACAAAAAATACCCCAATTATTTTGGCTGTCATTATTCCTCCCTTGTACTTATCATTTCTTTTAATAATCTAACTAGTATTTCAGTCAAGAATATTTCATAGTTTGTTTTGTAAACAGGAATGATAGAGATGAAGGAATACTTTGAAATTCAAATTCGCCAACTTCGTCAAATTTTTCTCAAAAATTTAATTTGTGGATAATCACTTGGCCAAAAATTGCAAGAACCACAAATGCCCTAAACAGACATGTATAACACTCTTAGGTCTACTAGAACTGTCTACAAACTGTTTAAGTTTCTTTACAGGGTTATATCGGGGAGGTAAAAAATGTATTCATATCGATATAACTTCATAAACTATAAAGTCTTACTTACATCCACATTGCTGTATTCCATCTACACAGTAACTGGAATTTAGAATCGTTCAATGTGACGTATCTGCTGAGTGCTCCCCTACTGGGACAATACATCAAAGATCAGGGAACGTGTCCAGCTCCTGGCTTCTAATACAAGTCAGCCCCCTGATAACAGCTCCTTCCATGCAGTCACAGATAACGGGTGCATGGCTTGTTGTGAGGGGCATACATAAAAATCATGGGGTCCCATAGCAGAAGTTCTAGATGGGTCACCCCATGATACCAAATTTTTTTTCTCACAAACACTGTATGATAGCCACACACTGAATTCCTCCACAGTATCCACCAAATGCAAGCACAATACAATGACTCTACTCTACCACCCCTCAACTAGCCTGGCAAAGTATGGTGACTCCAACACAATATGGTCCCCAACTGTGACCCTCACACAGCACTATAGTGGGCCAACATACAGTATAATGGCACCCACACCTCCCACACCTCTGCACCTCTGCACCCTGTATAATGGCCCCACTAGCCCTCCAAACAGTAAAATAGCCTCTTCACAGTATGATAAACCCCACACAAATCTTCACATTATGTATTTTATTGCATACTGTATAATGGCCCTCCATAATGTATAAATGCTGTCACAAAGCCCTCCAAATATTATAATGGCCCCCACACAGTCTTCCATATAGTATAATGGGCCTCACATAATCTTCCATAGAGTATAAAGTGCCCCTATAGTCCTCCATATAGTATAATGCATCCACCCTAGTCCTCCATATAGTGTAATGGGCCCCATATATTACTCCATATAGTATAGTGCTCCTATAATACCCCTCAATATAGTATAATGAACACCACATAGTCCACCATATAGCATAATGCACCCCATAATCTTCTATATGATATAATGCACCCCATAGCCATTTATATAGTATAAAGCACTACCCTATAGTCATCCATATAATATAATGCACCTTTATAGTGTTACATACATTATAATGCACCCCATAGTCATCCATATAGTATAATGTACATTCCATAGATATCTATATAGTATAATGCACACACCATTATCCTTCATTTAGTATAATGCACCCCCTATAATTCCTCCATATTATATAATGCACCCCCATAGTCCTCCGCATAGTATAATGCACACCCCATAGCCATCCATATAGTATTATGTACACAACAGTGTACTCCCTGATTTTAAAAAAAGTGCTCACCTCTTCTAATTCCCCCGCTGTTCTAGTCTCCATGGTGACTGCTCTGCAGCTTTGCACGTTTTGGCACCGCAGGCGCCCAGTAGTGACATCATTGCACCCACTGTGCTGAGATATCAGATGAAGGAGGCAGTGGACAGCTCCCTCTTTTATTATTGCGTTTATCTGTATCAGCATTCACAATGCTGATAAAGTTAGGCCCTGTGCGCATAGTGCAGTTTTTGATGCGTTTTGGGTGCAGTTTGTTGCCCTATACTGCATGTCTTTGCTTCCTCAGCAAAGTCTATGAGAAATCAGAAAGAGTGTGTGCACATTGCTTCTTTTTTCCTTGCAGTTTTGGTTGCAGAAAAAAGAAGCAGTATGTCAATTTCTTCTGCGTTTTGGACTTGCGTTTTTCCATTGAATATAGTGGAAAAATGCATGGACACAAAAACATCCAAAAAACTCAACAAAAATGCACTAAAACACACTGAAACGCGGCAAGAACACATGTGTTTTTTATGCGTTTTTTTGGCCAGAGGTGCATTTTTCAGTGAAGAAACAAAACTGCAGTGTGCGCGGCTGTGTGGTCTGCCAACATTGGCGGTACACCAGTACACCACTGCTTGTTGTACTCACATTGCAAGCAATGCCCCACGAGTAAGCCATATAGCCTTTGTGATTCTCTGCTCTACTTTCTCGACTCTTCGACTTGAGATAAGCTTGCTGTTAATTGATATCTGTGCAGTGAGGACCTCCCATCCTGTCATGAGGAGAATATGCAGTTGCAGAGATAGCTTTTGTGTGTCCAGCATTGCTCTTCCTCCCTCAGTAATCCTCCTGTATTACACATGCATCTACAGCCTAAGGACAGACAGTACAACATTGCTTGTTGTGCTCATGTGTGGCACCCCAGGACCTGGTCGCCACAACAGTGTTGCCCTCTCAAAAGGGTTAATACTGAGCCTGGAGGTAATTGGGGAAATCATTGGCCAGTAGGTACCAACATCCAACGTAGTTTCTCCCTCAGGCCAGCAGAGGGAGCTCTGAACCTGGAGTTCCAGGGAGCATTCCTCAAGCCTGACCTGAGGGAGGAATTAGTGTTCAGTCTGTGAAGAGAGTCCAGAGAGTGAAGACACAGAGTTGTGCTGTCCTGTGGAACTGGGGCCTGGAGCTGGAATAGCTTGGCCCAGTGAAGCAGCATTGGCAGAGAGGCACAGGAGAGAATCAGACATCGGAGTCTGTGGTTGCCAGGGTGTAAAACCCTTCCCTGGCAGCCGAATCTAAAGGGCAGGAGAGCTGCAAGCACCTGGCCCATAAGCAACCTGAAGGTACAGCTGCACCACCAGGGCCCGGTATGGACTCCAGTAGAGAAGCACCAGAGAGGGCCTGCGCAGCCTACCACACAGGGAGAGGGACGTACCACCGGTCCCAGCAGCAAGAGGGCCATTGCTAACCCAAAGTGCAGGGTCCTATAACAGCAAAGAAAGAGCAGGGAGTAGGCCTCATACTCGACTGGCCAAAGAGACGACCCCAGCTACTTCCAGGCCGGCCGGAGCCCTCTACCACCTGTAACTGTCTCCCAGTGTCAGGTTTCCAGGTTTTCCAGTTCTCTTTTGAATGAGCTTGCCCTCAGTTAACATGGAGTTTAAGGTTCTGTTGCCCTACTTCCTGTCCAGCTGCTTAAAAGGCCGCCTCTCAGCCCAGTCCAGTGCCTGAGTATACTGCTTGCTGTGTGCTCCTGCTTTGCTGCTGCTAATCCTGATTGCTTTTGGATCCTCCTAAAAGACTACCGACCGACCGACTCTGGACCTTACCCGGTTTCTCAAGCTGTGCCCGGATTCCGTCTGCCATCTTCGGTCAGCACTCTGCCCGGTTCTCTCTGGTTCGTAACCACTCTGGACAATCATCCCGTACGGACACTCCTGGACTTTTACCGCTTGCCCATTGTGTCCCGGCTGCTGCGCATTTAGGCCTTCCGGGGTGATTGCCGGACAGTCCCTGTATAGGGGTTTGCTCTGGTGGTCTCCCTGGGGGAGTCCGGTGCGTGGCCCCGGGAATTCCCTCCGCTCCATTTCGGGAAGGTATTTGTGTATTTGTACTGCTGTGTTTGTTCCGTTGTTATCTACCGTGGTTACAGATTATAAAACATCTTGTATCAAAAACTCGTCTCTGCTGATCATTGCCCTACGCTATCGAAATCCTCAGAACATATAATAAGTATTACATTATACTCAGGCCAAAAAAAGAGGATTTCGCTGGGGCAATGACTGAGACACGAGGAGTAGATCAGCTCTTTTCTATGATTAACTCCTTGCAGCAGGAGATGGAGGCGGTGCAGACTAAACTTAGAGATGTGGAGGCACAGCTGGGTCATGATCACCAGGTACTGGGTCCGGCTATACAGGATTTGCAAGTCAGAGTGGAGGCTCAGGAAGCCGGCCCCACTACGTCCGTATCAGCTGCCGGTATGCCTAGGTTACCCCCATTCCGTTTCAATGGTGACCGTGGTCAGTTTCGTGGATTTGTGAACCAATGTATACTGTTTTTTGATGTACATGCTGATTATTACCGTTCTGACCGGTCCAAAGTGTTATGTATAATTATGTTATTAACCTCACGAGCACTGGCTTGGGCTAATCCTATGATAGAGAACCGGGACATCCGTTTAAATCACCTAGATGATTTTCTGACCGCAATGGCGCAGATGTTTGATGATCCGAATCGCCGTGCTACCGCTGAATCGGCTCTCCTTTCCTTACGTCAGGGAAAGCGTTCTGTCGTTGAATACGCCACTGAATTTAAGAGGTTAGTGGTAGACACCGACTGGGGAAACAATGCATTATTGTCTGTTTTCAGAAAGGGGTTGTCCGGTACCATCAAGGACGAGTTAGCTCGTTCCGAATCTCCAGGGGATTTTGAACTGTTTCTCCAGCACTGTGTGCGTATTGATACCCGCTTGACGGAACGTAGACAGGAAAAATGGGCAGCTGTAAACCGTGTAAACAACTTTACATTTCCTTCCAGAGAACCCGCTCTCAGGACGCCACGGGAGGCCGAGGACGTTCCTATGCAAGTAGACTCTCTGCAAAAGCGAGAGACCAATGAACGTCGCGAACACCGGCTCCGTGAGCGTTTGTGTTTCTATTGCGGTCAATCGGACCATTTCTTGATCGACTGCCCGAAACGTCCGAATCGCCCAAATAAGGTATTGGCAGCCATGGCAGAGTGTGACAACACGGACGCAGAGTCCGATATCTCTGAGGCAAGTGGACACTTGGATGCGGTATTTCCCTTGACTGTAATGTCAACCTCACCGAAGGACTCAGAAGGGAAATATACCCATTGCTCACTCCCCATTCAGATCCGTTGGGAGGGACAACTAATTCCTACCTCTGCAATGATAGACTCTGGGGCAGGGGGAAATTTCATGGACTCTTCTTTTGCCAGGAAACACGGTATCCGGACTCAGCAAAGATCCTCACCGGTTACCATGGAGACGGTAGACGGATCTCCGTTAATCTCTGGACCAGTCGATCGGGAAACCGTACCGCTAGAATGCGTCATGAAGCCAGGTCAGCAGGAGACCCTTGTTTTCATGCTAATTTCATCTCCTCATTTTCCGATTATTTTAGGTATTCCGTGGCTACGGTCTACAAATCCGGTCATCGACTGGGAAACTAAGGAAATATCCTTCCCACCGCAGAATATTCCGACCATTAGTCCAACTGTTCCGGTTCCAGTACCACCAAATACGGAGAGCACTGTACAGGTACCTGTTTTACCCCCGGTTTACCGTGACTTCGCTGATATATGCGACAAAAGAAAAGCCGACCGACTTCCCCCGCATAGACCGTATGATTGCCCCATAGACTTACTCCCAGGGGCGGAGATTCCGTTTGGTCATGTCTACCCGTTGGCGGCACCTGAGCTAGGAGCGCTAAAAGAGTACATTGATGAAAGCCTAGCCAAGGGATTTATTCGTCCGTCTACCTCACCCGCAGGGGCACCCATCTTTTTCGTGAAAAAGAAGGAGGGGACTCTGAGACCCTGTATTGACTACCGGGAACTGAATAAAATAACCATCCGGAACCGGTATCCGTTACCGTTGATTCCTGAGCTATTGGAGAGGGTGCAACAGGCAAAAATATTCACCAAATTGGACCTCCGTGGGGCATATAATCTGCTTCGTATACGTCCCGGAGACGAGTGGAAGACCGCGTTCCGATGTCGGTACGGACATTTTGAGTACCTAGTGATGCCTTTTGGACTTTGTAACGCTCCCGCGGCATTTCAACATCTAGTTAACGATATTTTTAGGGATATCATGGACCAATTCATGGTGATCTATCTGGACGATATCCTAATCTTTTCTGATTCTCTACAGGAACACCAGGAGCCCGTCAAGACCGTACTTACCCGTCTGAGGGAAAACCACCTGTACATTAAGCTGGAGAAATGCGAGTTCCACTGCTCACAAATACAATTCTTAGGTTATGTCATCTCTCCTCAGGGACTAAACATGGAATCTAGCAAGATACAAGCCATTCTGGACTGGCCGGAACCGGGAAACATCAAGGAGGTACAACGCTTTGTCGGTTTTGCCAACTTTTACCGACGCTTTATCCGTAACTTTTCAGAGATTGTCCGTCCCATCACTCTGTTAACCAAGAAAGGACAGAAGTTTGTGTGGTCCGCCCAGGCCCAGGAAGCATTCCATCGTCTCAAGGTATGTTTTACCTCAGCGCCAATATTAGTCCATCCGAATCCCGCACTTCCCTTTATCGTGGAGGTCGACGCTTCCGACTATGCATTAGGGGCCATTCTTTCTCAAAGGACCGGGGACAAGAGTCTCTTGCATCCGTGTGCCTTCTTTTCCCGCCGGTTGTCCCCTGCAGAAAGGAACTACGACATTGCGGACAAGGAATTATTGGCGATTATTGCCGCTTTCAAGGAATGGAGACACCACTTACAGGGAGCCGCGCAGCAAGTGATAGTACTCACGGATCATCGTAATCTGGAATTTCTTAAGTCTGCCAGGTGCCTGTCTCCACGGCAAGCCCGTTGGAGCCTATTTCTTAACCAATTCAATTTTATCGTTACATACCGTCCAGGTTCACGTAATGGGAAAGCCGATGCCTTGTCCCGAATCCACGCCGTGGACTCCGTGCCTGGAACCCCGTCTCAGACCGTGTTATCGGATGCCAATTTCGTTGGAGTACTCCAGGACCGGGACTTGTGGAAGGACATCAAGCTGGCCTATGATGGTGACGTATTTCTTGCTGCCCCCCCGAATGATGTAACTCTTGTTCTTCGGAATGGTGTGTGGTTGAGAGAGCGACGCATTTATGTCCCGGAGGCCGTAAGACTTCGGGTTCTCAAGTTGGTCCATGACTCCGTGTTGGCTGGTCATAGGGGGGTACAGAAGACGCAAGAATTTCTGAGCCGTTTTTTCTGGTGGCCTACTTGTTTAAAGGATGTGAAGGACTATGTCCACTCATGTGTGGTTTGTGCCCGGTGCAAGGTCCCTCGTGTGGCTCCTACGGGACTCCTCCAACCGTTACCCGTGCCATCTCGCCCTTGGGGGTCTATCTCCATGGATTTTATTGTGGAGTTGCCAGTCTCATGCGGACACAATACCATTTTAGTGGTGGTAGATCGATTGACTAAAGCTGCTCACTTCATTCCGTGTACCGGTCTTCCCTCAGCCGCAGAGACAGTGGATTTGGTTATCCAGAATGTATTCCGATTGCATGGGGTACCAGACGAGATCATCTCTGACCGGGGCGTGCAGTTCACGTCTAGATTCTGGAAGGGGTTTTGTACGGCACTCCAGATTGATGTCTGTTTGTCTTCTGCATACCATCCTCAGACAAATGGGCAAACCGAACGGACGAATCAAACCCTGGAACAATACCTTCGATGTTATGTCAGCCATCTCCAAGACGATTGGTTGAAGATGCTTCCGTTGGCGGAGTTCTCATATAACAACACTCAGAGCAGCTCCACTAAGGTAACGCCCTTTTTCGCTAACTTGGGTTACCATCCGAATGTTTTGCCTAGGTCACCGGTTGCGGTTTCGGTGCCAGCGGTGGAGGACAGATTGACAGAGCTACGACAAAATCTGGAGGTTCTGAAGGACACTGTGGCTACGGCCCAGGAGCGTTACAAGAGGTCGGCCGACACTCACCGGAAACCGGCACCCATGTACAAGGTAGGGGACTCTGTATGGTTGTCCACCAAAAACCTGAGATTGGGTGTTCCTTCGCAGAAGCTGGGACAAAAATTCATCGGTCCATTTAAGATCACCGGGATCGTGAGCCCTGTGGCCTGTCGGCTACGGTTGCCGCACCATCTAAAGGTACACCCGGTCTTTCATGTGTCTCTCCTCAAACCTGTCTCCCCTAATACGTTTCGTGGTCGTGTTGTGCCTCCTCTTCCGCCTGTGATGGTCGACGGCGAGGAGCAGTTCGTGGTTGAGGACATTATTGACTCCCGGCTCCATCGTCGTCGGCTTCAATATCTGGTACGTTGGCAGGGGTACGCCCCCGAGGACGATTCCTGGGAACCGGTGGGTAACATTCGGGCACCCCGGAAGATCGCTCAGTTTCATCGACGGTTCCCGGACAAGCCGGGCCCTGATCCGTCCTGAGGCCGTCTCTGGGGGGGGGAGTAATGTCAGGTTTCCAGGTTTTCCAGTTCTCTTTTGAATGAGCTTGCCCTCAGTTAACATGGAGTTTAAGGTTCTGTTGCCCTACTTCCTGTCCAGCTGCTTAAAAGGCCGCCTCTCAGCCCAGTCCAGTGCCTGAGTATACTGCTTGCTGTGTGCTCCTGCTTTGCTGCTGCTAATCCTGATTGCTTTTGGATCCTCCTAAAAGACTACCGACCGACCGACTCTGGACCTTACCCGGTTTCTCAAGCTGTGCCCGGATTCCGTCTGCCATCTTCGGTCAGCACTCTGCCCGGTTCTCTCTGGTTCGTAACCACTCTGGACAATCATCCCATACGGACACTCCTGGACTTTTACCGCTTGCCCATTGTGTCCCGGCTGCTGCGCATTTAGGCCTTCCGGGGTGATTGCCGGACAGTCCCTGTTTAGGGGTTCGCTCTGGTGGTCTCCCTGGGGGAGTCCGGTGCGTGGCCCCGGGAATTCCCTCCGCTCCATTTCGGGAAGGTATTTGTGTATTTGTACTGCTGTGTTTGTTCCGTTGTTATCTACCGTGGTTACAGATTATAAAACCTCTTGTATCAAAAACTCGTCTCTGCTGATCATTGCCCTACGCTATCGAAATCCTCAGAACATATAATAAGTATTACACCCAGGACTAACCGTTTGCACAGTAAAAGAGGAGAAGGTAAAGAGACTGTTGTTTGTGTCCGGTCCTTTCACCGCCCTGTCGGCCCTGCATTACACCGCAACTACATTGACACTCACAAGCACCAACAGTGTCCCCGGGGCACCGCTCCACCTGTGGGGAGCAGGACCATCCAAGTTGCCATTCCATCAGCCCCGGAGGCCCCATACAGCAGCGGCGGCTTAATAGCCGCAAACCACAGGTGGTGTCACGACTAATACAAACTTTAATCACCCCCACTGAAGCCATATTAATTGACCCCACCAGCGTACGGAGTCGGGCCCAGCCACCACTGACGATCCCCAGACTAGTCCGGCCCGGCACCAGGTGTCCCATAGCCCTGGGGTGGGTGAGTCACATGCAAGCCATTCCCCACGAGTGAGCCATATAGCCTATGTGATTTTGTGCTTTTCTTTCTCGTCTCCTTGACTTGAGCTAAGCTTGCTGCTAATTGATATCTGTGCAGTGAGAACCTCCCATCCTGTCATGAGGAGGATATGTAGAGATAGCTTCTGTCTGTCTGTGACGCCCTGGCCTATCAGGTCATCACAGGGTGCCGTGCAATCTGCCCTTCTGCATAGTACGCGCTCCTCACCATTTGGTGTTGCTAACAAGAGGTATATACAAATCCTGGGGAACACTCTGCACCACACCCACCAAACACCCATTGGGCAGCCTAAGGGGAATAGGGCCACCCAGATGGAGGGATTGTAGAAGGAGGGCCTGAAGTGTCAGTTAGTGAGGAGAGAGTTGAAGTTCAGCAGTGACAGTGAGAGGTTATGCTGCGAAGCTGGGCTCCTGCACCCGTCTCAGGTGCCAAACTTTGGCCTGGCCAGAAGGAGCTGGAACCCTGGTCGCAGGGGGTAGTGGCAAGGGGAATGGTACTGCCAAGGAGAGCAGTTCGGCGGCCTTGTGCTACAACCGGGCAGGGGCCAGGGCACGACGGGGTACGGGGACCCTAGGCTGGGAAGTAGCCCAGTAATTCACCCGACGAGGATCGAGTCTTCACGAGCCATTCTCCACCCGCTCCAGAATCGGGGTACTAGCGCAACGAGGGGGATAGGACTTCCCAAAACTGTCCAGAAAATCTCAAGCGTGAACCCTGAGAGCAAGCTCACCCTGCTAGCCATGCAGGTGAGCGGGACTCGAGTAGTCATAGGCAAAAGGGCTCCACAAAGAGTTAAACACTGTGCCAAGGGACAAGGCTTCAGACCAACGAGCAACGCCAAAAGGGCACGGACCCAGCGTGCTCTAACAACAGCAGCAGGACATTCCAGCACTTTGGTTTACCCGGTGTCTGTGTCAGCGAATTTGGACTGTGTGAGTACGTTGTGCCCCCTTTGACCCAACAGGTCCCCAGCCATTCTTATCACCGAGCCCCAGGACACCTTCCCCCTGCCCACGGAGGGGTTAACACCTTAACCTCTCAGCCCATTGCTCCCGGACGCTCCCTCTCCAAAAGTAGCAGCGGTGGTATCCTGCCTTGCCACGCACTGTGGGTGGCGTCATGAACACTTTTCAATCCACCATACCCAAAAAAAACCTTTTTGTTTCAAGAGGCTGCACGGCCCCGCCTCGGGTCCGGAGACCCCTCGAACCACTGCGGATCCGGATCCGAGCAGCCCGTCAGCTGTCGCGGGGGCGGCACATGTCCAGCACTGCTCTTCCGCCCTCAGTAATCCTCCTGTATCATACGTGCATCTATTCATAATTAAGTTTAGTTTGTCCTCATACAAATGCACAACTATCTCTATATGAAAATATAGTGATAACAGTTTAGAACAGGCAGACTGTTAATGTGGCACATTATTTTAGGTTCAGATATGGCCTAATCAAAAGACTATTTATTTAGTCAATTTTCTTTTTGACACATAATATATGTCTTAAAGGGGTTGACCACTCCATTATAAGTCCCATTCTTGTAAACTGCCACAGATGGGATCTTTTGCAAATACTTTGCTCTCCCAAAATTAGATACTTACCTGGTCACATGATGCCTGCTGGAGAATTTCCTGATTTTCTGTGATGTCTCCTCAGATTTGGTTAGCACTGCCGTCTTGCAGCGCTGGGGTCCTGGGTTCGAATCCCATCAAAGACAACATCTGCAAGGCGTTTGTATGTTCTCCCCGTGTTTGCATGGGTTTCCTCCAGGTTCTCCGGTTTCCTCCCACACTCCAAAGACATACAGATAGGGAATTTAGATTGTGAGCCCCAATGGGGACAGTGTTCCTGATGTATGTAAAGTGCTGCGGAATATGTTAGCGCTATATAAAAGTAACGATTTTATTTACCCTGAGATTCAGGTTTGGGAATCTGACGTTACCTTAAAATTATGTGACTTTTGATGCAGTGTACATGAGCCAGACTCCATTCACTAGAGTAAAATGCCTCTGTTTGTGTAGGCGCGAAGATACAGTTCTTTTATCCTCTCTGATGCGTTTTTTTCTGCCAGAGCTCTTCATTGTATCAGTATGTATACATCTGTGTATATATACAGAATATGTGCAAACACCCCACTCTATTCCCTATGTAAATATGTACATTGAGCAGCATATCCTTTATACTATATATATGTATATGTAGATACAGTGGTGTAACTAGAGTCCGATGGGTCATGGTGCAAATTTTGGGCGTTCTAATTGCTATAAAGATATATGAGTTGCATCCTAATATATACGTACATCTCCCATCCTAGGCCCCATTCTGGTAAATATGTCCCCATCCTGGTATATGTATTCCCCATCCTGGTATATATGTCCTTATCCTGATATATGTGTCCCATCTTGGTATATGCAGTCATGGCCTGAAGAGTTGGCACCATTGAAATTGTTCCAGAAAATGAAGTATTTTTCACAGAACGTTATTGCAATTACACGTTTTGTTACACACAAGTTTATTTCCTTTGTGTGCATTGGAACAAAGTAAAAGAAACAAAGAATAAAAGTCAAGTTGGACATAATTTTACACAAAATTCCAGAAATGGGCTGGACAAATTTCTTGACACCTTTCCAAAATTGTGGGTAAACAACTTTGTTTCAAGCTTGTGATGTTCATTCAAACTCACCTGTGGCAAGTAGCAGGTGTGGGCAATATGAAAATCACACCTGAAAAAGGGGAGACGTTGAATCAATCTTTGAGTTGTGTGTCTGTGTATGCCATACTAAGCATGGAGAACAGAAAGAGAAGAAGAGAATTGTCTGAGGACATGAGAACCAATATAGCTGAGAAATATCAACAATCGCAAAGATACAAACCCATCTCCAGAGATCTTAATGTTTCTTTGTCCACATTGCGCAACATAATCAAAAACTTTATAACCCATGGCACTGGAGCTAATCTCTCTGAACATGGACAGCAGAGAAAAATTGATGAAAGGTTGCAACGCAAGATAGTCAAGTTGGTGGTTAAACAGCCCCAATCAAGTTGCAAAGAAATTCAAGCTGTCCTGCAGGCTCAGGCTCAGCACAAACTCTCCATTGACATTTGAATGAAATTAAACGCTCTTGTAGCAAATCTGAGGAGGACCCCACTGCTGACACAGTGACATAAAAAGGCTACACTGCAGTTTGCAAAAATGTACGTGAGGAAACCAAAATCCTTCTGGGAAAGCGCCTTGTGGACAGATGAGACCAAGATACAGCATTTTGGTAAAGCACATCATTCAACTGTTTACCAAAAATTGAATGAGGCCTACAAAGAAAAGAACACACTACCTAGTCAAATATGATGGAGGCTCAAAGATATTTTGGGATTGATTTACTTCCTCTGGAACCGGGTACCTTTACTGTGTGTAAGACATGAAATCTGAAGATTACCTAAAGATATTTGGTTGAAATTTAGTGCCCAATGTCAGAAACCTGGGTTTGCGTCTTAGGTCATGGTTCGTCCATCAGGACAAAGACCCCAAACCTATTTCAAGAAGCACCGAGAAATAGATGGAAACAAATTGCTGGAGATTTCTTAAGTGGCCAGCAATAAGTCCCGATCTAAATTCCATTGAACACCTTTGGAGAGATCTTAAAATTGCTGTTGGGATAAGATACCTTCATATATAAGAGACCTGGAGCAGTTTGAATAAAAAGAGTGGTCCAAAATTCCAGTTGAGAGGTATAAGAAGCTGTTGATGGTTATAGGAAGCGATTGATTACATGTATTTATTCCAAAGGGTGTGCAACAAAATATTAAGTTGAGGGTGCCAACAATTTTGTTTGGCCGATTTTTAAGATTTTGCGTGAAATTATGTCATATTTGATTTTTTTTCTGTTACAAAACACACAAAGAAAATAAACATTTAAATAACAAAACAATGTGTAATTACAATCATTTTCTTGAAGAAATACTTCATTTTCTGGAACAAATTCAAGGGTGTCAACCCTTTTAGCCATAACTGTTTGTTCCCCATCCTGGTATACATGTCCTCATCCTGTACCCATCCTGGTATATATGTCCGCATCCTGGTATATATGCTCTCCATCCTGATATATATGTCCGCATCCTGGTATATATGCTCTCCATCCTGGTATATATGTTCTAGGCCTATCCTGGTATATAAGTCTGCAGTCCTGGTATATCTGCCCTCCAGCCTGGTATATACAGTTCCCGTTCTGCTTCTATCAAAAAAAATCCCAAAACATTTTACTTTCCTCTATCAGCTCCCACATCCCATGACGTTCTCCTCTGTAGTCAGCACTGTGGCCATCAGCTCGCATTGCTTGCTTGCCATGGAGACGTATGATGTCACTGTCACGCGCCCCCAGTCACAGGCATGCCAACGTCAGCTGCCGGCCACCGGTTGGCCGGCAGCTTGTATTGCAGCGCAGAATCCTGATGGGTCTCTTTGTCACATTGCATCTCACCTGGATGTACGTACTTGGATGCACATCCAGCTGAAGTAGGCACTGGGGTTAATGGGCCCTCTCCATCCCTAGGCCCAGAAGTTGTGATCGCTATCATTATGCCCATATATACAGTTACGTCCATATATTCACTATATATACAGTGCTCAGCATAAATGAGTCCCCCCCTTTGAAAAGCAAGATTTTAATAAACGTTTCACTGAAAAAAGAGTGATTTGAAAGATTTTGACTAAACTGAGGTCCTTAAAATATTTTTTTAAACCCATAGTATGAAAGTAAGGTTGATAATATAACTTTCATTACAAAATCTTCCATTTTACTTTAATTGGTAGATGTAAAAATTAACACATCCCACATCAAAAACTACCACCTCTAGTATTTTGTATGACTTGGATAATTTTAAAGGACATCTCCAAGTCTTCTAGGGATTTAGGGAACAAATTGGTGAAATATCGCAACATCTACTGTATCTTTTTTCATTCTTCAAGAACAGTCTCTTTTAGAGCCTGGATGCTGGTTGGAGAGTGATGCTCAACTTGACTCTTCAGAATTCTCCATAGGTGCTCAATTGGATTAAGATCAAGTGACACTTGGCCACTGAATCACTGCTGTTCTTCAGAAATGCAACGGTGACTTTGGATGTGTGTTTTGGATCATGCATTTTTCTTTGTACTTCTCACCTTTGCAATGCTATACAGTTTTGTTACCTTAAAAGCAACCTGTCACCTATAAAAATGCTATTAACCTGCTGATATGGGGTTAATCTATAGGTTAACGGCATTTAAATCCTCCCCGGCATCTGCACATTGAACCCCGCTGCTGTGAGGAAGTGAACTTTAATCCTCCCGGCACAGAGTGACACTGGCACGAGTTCAGTCACAGCTCCGCATATGGAGAGTTATAGCTTTAACCATGCCTCTCCCAGCACCAAGCACTAGAGCAGACGGTCAGTGTGGGGGAGGGGGCTCGTTTACAGCTGACACTCTATACTTTCAGCACGTTGACAGAACCTTTGGCAATGCCGTCCCTGTGAGTGAAACCTGAATGCTGCTGGGAGAATTAAAGTTAATTTCCTCCTGGAAGTGGGGTTCAAAGTGCAAGCAGGAGTCAAACCTGCAGATTAATATCGTTTTTACAGGTGACAGGTTCTATTTCATTTCCAAAATTATTTAGCTTAACTGAGAATGATGCCTTCTGGAATAACTCCCCAGCAGAAGTCACTATGTTCTTTTTAATGTCAATCTCCTCTGTAGCCAGCATAGTGGCTGTCAGCTGGCATCACTTCCCTGCCATGGCGATGGATGACATCACTCTCATGCGCACCCAGACACAGGTGCAGTATAGAGTCCCAGTAGACATCACATTTTTCTACATAGGCTCTGGCAAATTGTAAACAGGCTTTTTGTGCATGGTCTTTAGGAGAGGCCTTCTAGATGGATGACACCCATGCATGCCATTCCTCTGCCGAGTGTGCCATATTGTGTCACGAGAAACACTGTACCCAGTATGGCTTTCTACTTCTTTAGATAACTGCTTGGACGTCTCTGTGTGATGGCTGCAGTTCCTTGTTTGATAAATATTTTTATCACTTTTGCTACAGTATTCCGACTAATAAATAAGTCTTGATGATGAGAGAGAGAGAGAAAAAAAAAAAAAACGGATCTGGATCGTGCACCAGGAATCCCGCGTCCAGGTCGGACTCGGTTCTGCCGCTCAAACCGTGCGGATCCGGATTTTGCCGATCCGGGTCTGCTCAACGCACAGAGTGAAGGCAAAAGGGCCAACAAGTGCTAAGCATCTCTGGGAACTCCTTCAAGACTGTTGGCAGACCATTTCCGGTGACTACCTCTTGAAGCTCATCAAGAGAATGCCAAGAGTGTGAAAGCAGTAATAAAGGCAAAAGGTGACTACTTTGAAGAACCTAGAATATAAGACATATTTTCAGTTGTTTCACACTTTTTTGTTAAGTATTTCATTCCACATGTGTTAATTCATAGTTTTGATGCCTACAATTTTCAGAGTCATGAAAATAAAGAAAACTCTTTGAATGAGAAGGTGTGTCCAAACCTTTGGTCTGTACTGTATATAACAGGAGATAGTACTGAGTGTGTATGTAAGTGAAGATGGCGGTGGATTACATGGGGTTTAGGTGGAGTTACAGGGGTTATGCCCACTGCTGGCTTAAAGGTCAGCACGAGGGCTAATAGTAAGTATAGTAAGCATGGAGGAGAAGGCTATGAAGTGGAATCAAGAGGAACAAAGCTTAGGAACAGGATGTGAAGCCAAAAGGCATAAAACAACATGGCAATTGGCAGAAAAAAGATTTTTTTAGGGAATTATGCTTAGTAATTTATGTCAAAAACAGCAAATGGTTTTAGATAGTAGATAACCTCTTTAAATCCTAAAATGCTAATTTTTAGGTCAATGTAATTGAATTAAGCCTTATAACATATTTTGTTACTCAATTGAAGAGGTAGAATAATTTAGCTTCCTTGCATACCCTGATTATAAGTTATGATCTATCAGTTTGGTTACATTTCTTGTGTATGATTTTAATCTCATAGTTCAAAACGCTCTCGGTTTAAATTTAGAGCAGCTGATTACACAATCAAAGATTAGTATATTATTCCTCAACTCAATAGATTGTGTGAAAGTAATATCATGTACGGTAGTAGTTTTTATTAGCGAAGAGAAGTTTTTATAAGAGAAGAACCTTTCCATAACCCTATGTGTAATCTTTGAAACTTGTATGCTGACTGACTCATGTTACAAATTCTCCTTAGTGTGGGCAAGCAACTGATATTCAATTACATTATCGATCTCTGACCAACTTTGGTCAAGAATCGTTAGTTTTTTTTCGAAAGCATATCTGCTGACAGGCAACTATTCATAGTTCGGCCAGCGGAGAGGTTTGTCAGCTGAAGCAGTTTGAGAAGGTATTTTCTCTGATCTGAAACTTACTTTCAAAAAGTCATTAAAGATCTTATCAAGTTTTGTACATATACTGTTAGGTAAAGCAAATAATCCAGGAAAAATTACAGCAATCCAGTCCAAAGAATGTTTTTCTTTAAAAATATACAAAACTTTTATTTTTGTATATTTTTAAAGAATAACATTATTTGGACTAGATTGCTGCAATTTTTCCTGGATTATCTGTTCAAGCCTTGCCGATTTTCCCTCCGTGCACGATCCAAAGTTTAATGGTCTCCATTGAGCAGGTGAGCTGGACAAAATCTTTTTTTTCTTGTCACTGTTAAGTAAAGCAGTATATTTGATATAAAGTAGATTTTCGGGATTCTTGCTATTGTAAAATTTAAATGAACAATAGATCTATAAGTAAGTAATTATATTGAATCATAGAAAAGTCATTGAGCCGAGATCTAAATCTGCGCATGTGCCAACACCGGCACCAGTTTCTTGTAGACTGCCAGGAGGTCAATGAGCACAAGTTCCACCCATGGCTAGGACAGCCTCCAATGTGGAATTTAAACCAAGAAGACGATAACGACACCAGTGCCTGTTGAGGGGCGGGCCATGGCAGAAAACCCTACCCACAGTCCTGGCCCGATGCACGAAGCTATGGTTATAAGAAAACTTCAAACACTTATTACACGTAATCTACATCAGCAAAGCAGATTTTTTTACCACAGGTACCATTTTAATCAGTGTAACAGTGCCAATATTGCCCTGTCTGTAGTTTAGTTAGCAAAATCCTGCTGATAGGTTCTCTTTAAAGTCAACTTTATATTTAGTTCAGGGAATCACTGCTCAATGTGATAATGAATGGACTATTTACTAATGAGTAGAGATGAGTGGACTCGTAGACATCCGGTTCGGCAGGTTCAGCCAGACTTTAGATAAATTTTGGTTCGGGACCCGGACTTTACCTGAACCCTAATCAAAGTCAGCAATTGGGCAGTTCGGATCTCCACCCATATGTAGCCAGCCATATATAGAACATTTTCAGTGGAGGGTGGGTGGCCTTTTTCCATTTTTTTTTTTTGTTTGTGCACACTACATCCGATAACAATTACTCAGAGTGTAAGCCATTCAAACACTGCAAGCAGCTCAAATTGGGCTGACCACCGGGCCCGCCTGAACATACCGGTGTTCGCTTGAGTGGTTAGCATGCGGAAAGCACCCAAACTCCAAATCCAAACACTGATTTTTTTTTTTTAGAAAAGTCTATATTTGGAATGAACACTGAACGTTATGTTTCCGACTTGCTCGACACTACTAATGAGCTAAGAGAGTCAAAGTAATCTGAAGGTATGAGGTATACTAAAGATTATCTTATACCTTATCTCGGTATTGGTTAATATTGAGACATTTCAGGGATTAGAGCAGCCATTATATATTTTTTGCTTACCACCGCTGTCATCACTAGAGATGAGTTAACCTCCCAAGGTTCAATTAAGTTTGTGTTTGTCAAGTTCAGCTTTGTTTACCAAACGGTTCGCTGAACATATTCAAACCCCATCAAATTCAATGATAGGACAAAACAAAGGCATGGAATACACCTTTAGAGGGCCCAGAAGCTGCCAAAACAGATCAAACCATTTTACAGTGGAGCCACACTGTTGTGGCACAATCTTTAGCTTCCTAGAACAGTAACATAAGAAATATTGAGGTGGTGCATGAGTGACAGTATAGGTCTGGTTGGTTGAGAGCCCTCATACCTCATGCAAACCTCAAACTGCTTTTCTTCTCAGCCACACTCTGGTGGCTGGAATATTAGCTTCATAGACTGCTATTGCTAAACATATTTAAGGATAGAAAGAGCGGTAGACGAGTGAAAGGTAGCTGCATTCCTGTTAGTCAGGGAGCCCTACTGCTACAGGCAACACACAACAAGGTTACTCAACTAGGAGTCCCCATCCCCATTTCCTAAAATTAGGCTTAGCCACCAGGATAAATTCATCAATTGCCCCAGAGTACCCATAGTGTCTTTGCACAGCAGTGAGTCATGGGCCATGCACAAGACAGGGTCTGGTCCAGAACTTACAGCTTTCAAATGAAGAAGTGGATAAGTGAAAGGAGTAGACCTGATCTTCTGAGACTCCTGCCACTACAGACAAGACACAACTTGGAGACCCAACTTGGAATCTCCACATTTCCAAAAATTAGGGGAAGACAACAGGACAGGGCCATCAATTGTCCCACAGAACCCAAAGTATTTTGGTACAGCAGAGAGACATGGACCATGCACCAAACATGGCCTGGCCAAGAATTTACAGCTTTCAAATGAAGAGGTGGATGAGTAACAGGAGTAGCCCTGGTCCTCTGAGACCTCTGTAACTATAGACAAGACCCAACTTGGAGACCCAACTTGGAGTCTCCACATTTTTTAAAAAAATTGACTTGTTGTGACTCAAGAGGAAGCAAAAGGAAGAGAAATATTAGCTGCTTCATACATAAAAAAAAGCAAAATTGTAAAATTAACAGCGGTGGACAAACCAATTGATTTTTGTGCCAACAAAGCACTTGTTAGTAAAATCAATAGCAGTAGTAATAGCAGCCACAGAACCCACAACAAAGGTGTCACAGACAGCAATAATGCAAGATCAATGCAAAAGAAGAAGTACACCATTATCCTAGACTTCATAGTCTGTGACTGCATTGGAAAAGTCATTGGAGAGCCATTACTTGTTCATCTTGATGACTTTTAGGCGGTCTACACTTTCTGGGGACAGCTGGATGCGCTTATCTGTCAGGACGCCCCCAGCAGCGCCAAAGACACGTTTGAGAGAACGCTTGCTGACAGGCATGACAAAACCTCCATTTTTGAAGACCAAAATGCAAAAGGGTCCAAACCCACCCTGATAGCATCGATATTGAGCTCCAGATACTCTTGCACCATCCTCTCCAGTCATTCACTATGTGTCAGACGTGTACTCTGTTCTACTGTTGCATGGGATGGTGTAAAAATGTGTTCCCCAACTCAAAGAACTTGCTTTTGCCACTTAAACTGCTACTGCTAATGTTTTTGCAATGACAACTCAATGTTCCTGGGGTTGGAACTCTAGAACAGCAATACACACTGTGTGCCTCATTATTGTCTTGGAGAAAACCACTCTTAAGATTGTGTACAAGTTGATTTTGATACTTCAGCATGTGCACATCTTTCTCCAGGGTGTGAAGCATCTGCCAAAATTTACTCTTGTATCGTGGAAATAAGAGAGTGGCAACCCAATAGTCAACACTATTTCTAATCATGTTGCAGATAGTGCTGCAAGAAGGCGCTCATGTGTCAGGAGCTTCCGTGAGGTCCAAGTACATGGTATGTTGGTGGTGGGTTAATACTCAAGTTTGTTTCCGCCATCCCCTCCTATCAACTATGGATAACAGAGTGGGGATCAATATCTTCTTCATCTCCTGACTGTTGTGTGTCCATCAGCTGGTCTTCCTCCATTTCTTCCTCAGCTCCTTCACCTTCACTAAAAGTTTGTATGGTAACATGAGCTTCTCTCAATCACTGTATTCCATTTTGAAAATCTGCAGAAAGGTGCATAGGTCCTTCATCTGTACCTACTCTGCAAGCATGATTTGTCCCATGGCTGGTCTGCGTTGGCCCAGGCTATGCATCATGACATACTGCACCAGGTCTCATCGCTGCTGCCACAGTTGCTGCAACAAGTGCAGAGTGGAATTCCTCTATGTCGGAACATCGCATTTCAACCAGTTAACCAGTAGAATGAAAGATCTCTGTAGCGATTCAAGTCAATTGGCCACGGTGTGCGAACAGCAGACATGAGCACGCTTCTGCAGCAGTGCATCCAGGCTGGGAAAATGAGCTAGAAATTGCTGTACATCAAGTTTCAGAACATGAGCCTAGGAAGGTGTTATGCGGTAGGCCAGTTAGAGCAAAAGTAATAACAGCTCTAACGTCTCCAGAGGTCCTCTATGCAGATGGCAAAGCCATAAATTGACAAGCAGCCGGACAGCAAAACTTCAGAGGAGCACGAAAACAAAAATTACAATCGGTGGTGTTTACGGCACACCCAACAAGTAGCAGAACTCCCCTGTTAACAACACAGGGTGTCCAGAAGGAAACTGTCTGTGTGCGTAGGGGCACACTGTGACAGTAGGTGCAGTCCAGTTCGCGTCACTGAGCTGCCAGAGTATGACTGGAGTGGTAGGGCAGAAGCGGTATACCTGGCCCTGACTGTGCCCTGCCACGAATCTTGGCATGATGGGCACACACCTAACACAGACACTACAGACACTACAGGGCTGTATTGGCACTATGGCTGGTATGTGACTGCAGTGCTCTGCTGGTGTCAAAAAGCGCAAATAACGCTAGTGCAGCCATATGCATAATCCAGGGTCTTTTATAAACTAAGCCATGCCCCACTCAGGGACTGCCATATCTCCAATGATGTTATCGACAGCCAATCAGCGACCACCGCATCACCACTGACGTCATTGACAGCCAATGAGCTGCCACCACATCAGCAGAGATGTCATTGATGGCCAATCAGTAGTCGTCATGTCACTGGTGAAATCAAGCACATGTGCAGCAGTGGGAATCCCGCACTTAAAGCCAGGAAAGGCAGCGGGAACCCGCACATGCATGGTAGGTTAAAAAAGGGACTTAACCTCAGAACAAACAAAGACCCTGGACACCTGACACCTAGCGAACAAGCTCCTCGAGCAGCAAACAGGTGGCGCAGGGGAGTCAGCCAACACCATCGCAGGGGACGAGGACGGGCAGAAGCGGTTCGAGGCTCAGTAGAACCCCAAAACGTAACACAAGGTAATTGTGGAGCAGCCCATTCCCACCTGCCCCCGCAGTCACCAGAGGCACCCAGTGCCCAGTCAGCGAGATGTAATACCTCTGGCTATGCTTGCTTGTCCACATTTCAGTGGTGAAATGCACTCTGTCAAACAAAGAGTTTTTCAAGGAAAGGGTAATATTGTCGGCGACATGCTGGTATAGCGCAGCCACAGCTTTATTAGAGAAGTAATGGCGACTGGGCAACTCATACTGGGAGACTGCCACAGACTTCAGCTTTTGGAAACCGTCTGTATCCACCAGGCGGAAAGGCAGCATTTCTGTGGCCAACAGATTAAATATGTTGACATTCAAGCCCTTAGCTTTACTATGTGTAGGAGGAAATAATCTTTTAGGTGACCAGTACTGCGAAACCGAGGGCTGGCTGCTGTGCTGAGAGAGGGTTAAGTAGGGTGTACACAACAAACTGGTGGATTATGAAGGAGGGGCAGATGAAGATGTTATAGTGGATTGAAAAAAAATGTGGTGTACACGGTGTCTGAGATTGTTCAAAAACACCAGTTATGTCTACTTCCATAACAGTTGAAAGGCACTCACTAACCCCAGTTGTAGTGGGAAAACAAGTTGAACTTCTGCAGCCGGAGACGTGTGAAAACATCTGCCACAGTGACAGAGGAGGAAGAAGCAGCAGACGCGGTTAATGGGGAGGCCAGTTGTTTGCCAGGCCCTCTACGCTGCATTTTATTGCAGCAAGTTTCTCAGAGTTTCGCTTGCTGGTTGCACATGTGCCTGCCAGTTCATGTATGTGACTCGCTCACCCCAGGGCTATGGGACACCCGGTGCCAGGCCGGACTAGTCCGGGGGTCGTCAGTGGTGGCGGGGCCCGACTCCGTGGCCCTGGTGGGTGTCAGTTAAATATGGCTGGTGAATAAAGTTTATGGTTGTCGTGACGCCACCTGTGGTTTGTGGCTATTAAGGCCCTCTTGCTGCTGGGACCAGTGGTTCGTCCCTTTTTCTGTGTGGTAGGCTGCGCAGGCCCTCTCTGGTGCTTCTCTGCTGGAGTCCACACCGGGCCCTTGGGATGCAGCTGTACCTTCAGATTGCTTCTGGGCCAGGGGGCTTGCAGCTCTCCTCCCCTCCGGATTCAGCCACCAGGGAAGGATTTTATACCCTGGTAACCACAGACTCCGATGTCTGAGTCTCTTCTGTGCCTCTCTACAAATCTTGCTTCACTGGGCCAAGCTACTCCAGCTCCAGGCCCCAGTTCCACAAGACAGCACACTCTGCGTCTGCTTCCTCTGCTTTCTCTCTACAGACTGAACACTCACTACTCCCTCAGGCCAGACTTAAGGAATGCTCCCTGGAACTCCAGGTTCAGAGCTCCCCCTGCTGGCCTAAGGGAGAAACTGCATTGAATGTTAAACTTACTGGCCAATAGACCCCCCAATTACCTCCAGGCTCAGCATCAACCCTTTGGAGGGGCAATGCTGTTGTGGCGACCAGGTCCTGGGGCGCCACACTCCCCCTTAGTTAAACTCAGTACTCCCGGACTGAAGAAACAAAACATAACATATTAGAACAGTTCATCCCATTATGGGACGCACATTTTCTTAAACGTTACAAACTTAAACAATACTATAAGAGTCCAGTGTGGCTCCCTGCCGGGTGTCCATTACACTGCTCCATGGGGGACCTGCCGCGATAAAACCCCCAATGTAGGCTCTGGGCGTGCGTCAGAGCATTGCTGACCTCACTCTATGCACGCCGGACGGGTTTTTCTTCAGGGGTGTTGAGCACACTTGGGCTAACTATGCACAATTAGAGTGTTGGCCACCCATAGTCCAGTGGCCCAATTGTCCATTTACTTAATCACCTAAAATAAAACATTACATACAAGACATTTTCACACAACTATTTACACTCTGTTAGGTATTTTACTTTCTATGTTCTATACCTTGGAGGGGGCTGTCCCCGAGTGCTACGTTGGGACCGGCGTAGCTCTGGGGTTTGTCCCTGACTACTTGGAGTGTTTGCCCCCTCCGTGTTACTGGTAGGCCTAACCCTGGCAGGTATGTGTGTTGGTTGCCTACGGGGTCTCAGATTCGCCAAGGGTACGACAGGTTCACCACTGGCAGGGGGTTGATTCTCCTGTTCTCCTGCTGGCGTGTCATCTTGTGTTGGGATGGACAGTTCCTTAGGTGGATCTGCAACCTCTTCTGTCTCCGGCTCGACCAACTGCGGGAACGTCAAGACTGGTACCACTATGGCGTTATTGATTCGGGTCCAAGTTTTGGGGAATTTTCTGAGGATTGTTTGGATCATTTCTTCCTCCTTTTCTTGAATTTGGGGACTTCCTTGTATTTCTTCTACTTCTTTTTGGATTTTGCACCGCTCAGGGCACGCCTTCAGGCGGTCTCTAGAAACTGTTTGATAGGTCTTGCCTTCATCCTTGCTTATGAGGCATACCTTACTATTGTCAAAGATGGAGGGAAAAATGGTGTAGGGTTCATTCTCCCACTGATCATCTAATTCATGCGCCCTCCGCTTTTTCTTGAGGACCTGTTCTCCAGGTACTAAGGGAGTTGCTGGGGCCGTTTGATTATAGTTCTGTTCTTGTCTCGTTCTTGCTTGGGACAGGCTCTTTTCTACGCATTCCTGAACTCTGCGGTACTACTGTTGTCGCTCTGTATCCCAATCTTCTATCTCTTGAACTGCTTCAGGTGACACAGTTCCCATCTCCAAGTCTACAGGTAACTTGCCAGGTCTTGCTCGCATCAGGTAAGCAGGGCTGCAGTTGGTCGAATTTACTGGGATATGGTTATACAGGTCTACCAGATCTGGTAACTTCTCTGGCCATTGGTTTCTTTCGTCCAGAGGTAGAGTCTTGAGCATATCAATAACCACATGGTTCATCTTCTCGCACAATCCATTGGTTTGGGGGTGGTACGGTGTTGTTCTGATTTTCTTACAACCGTACATGTTACATAACTCTTGGAACACTTCTGCCTCGAATGCAGGACCTTGATCAGTCAGTACCCTTTGAGGGTAACCGTGAGGTCGACAAAAGTATGCCTGAAACGCTCTAGCTGCTGTTCTGGCTGTCTGGTCTTTCACAGGCACTACTACCAGGAAACGAGAGTAATGATCCACAATGGTGAGGGCGTAAACATAGCCTGACCGGCTCGGTGTTAACTTCACGTGGTCCAGGGCCACCAACTCTAGGGGCTGCTTCGTGACAATTGGCTGCAGGGGAGACCTCTGGCTGGCACCATCTTTCCGCCTCAGGTTACATGGACCACAGTCTCGGCACCACTTCTCGACTGTCTTTCTCATGTGCACCCAGTAGAACCGATCACGGAGTAGGGTCTCCAACTTCTTCCACCCGAAGTGTCCTGCTTTATCATGGTAAGCTGCTAGGACCATTGGAGCATTCCTCTGTGGGACCACTATCTGCCAGACGAGTTCATTCGTTCGCCAGTTGACATATCTCTTGCATAGCTTGCCTTGGTAGGTGAACAGTCGTCCCCTCTCCTTCCACAGCTGCTGGGCTTCTTCTAGAGCATCTGGGCCAAGATGGGTCTCAGCTTGTGCTAGCTTTTCTTTGACCAATCGCACGGCCGGGTCACCATTCTGTGTCTCTTCCCAATTATGGTGGAGTTGACCGAGACCTCGTGCTGGCTCGAGCGCTTCACTCCTACAGCATGCTCACACTGGGAGACACCTTGGTGATGGAAAGCCGGTAACTCTATCTCTTCGAGTTCATCCAGGTCTTCTCCAGACTCGGGTAAGTGAGGCATTCTGGACAGCGCATCAGCATTGTTATTCTTCTTGCCAGCCCGGTACTTGATGGTAAAGTCAAAGTTAGACAGCCGGGCCATCCATCGCTGCTCCAACGCACCTAACTTGGCTGTTGCCAGATGTGTTAACGGGTTGTTGTCCGTGAAGATGGTGAACTTGGCCGATGCCAGATAGTGCTTGAAGCGTTCAGTCACTGCCCAAACAATAGCGAGGAACTCCAGCTTGAAGGAACTGTAGTTTTCTGGATTCCTTTCTGTGGGACGAAGCTTCCTACTGGCGTAAGCTATCACCTTCTCCCGGCCTCCCTGCACCTGGGACAGAACTGCTCCCAGTCCCACGTTGCTGGCGTCTGTGTACAGTACAAACGGCTGGCTGTAGTCAGGGTAGGCCAGAATTTCTTCTCCCGTGAGAGCCCCTTTCAGCCGGACCAAAGATGTTTCTATTTGACTGTTCCATTCAAATGGAGGGTTTTGCTTCTTAGCCTTCTTTGGCTGGCCCACCAGGAGATCTTGAAGAGGCGCTGCTATCTTGGTGAAACCATCAATGAACCTTCGGTAGTAGCCCACCAGCCCAAGGAACTGCCGCACCTCCTTTACCGTGGTGGGTCTTGGCCAGTCCTTGATTACGGTGACTTTCTCTGGATCAGGTGCCACACCTTTTGCGCTAGCCACATGACCCAGGTACTGTACCTTTGGCTTCAAGAGGTGACATTTGGACGGCTTTATCTTCAGGCCATACTCCAACAAGGACTCAAACACTTCTGCTAAGTGCCTCAGGTGGTCTTCGTAGGTCTTGGAGTAGACTATGACGTCATCCAGGTACAATAGCACGGTTTCAAAGTTGTGATGGCCCAAGCAGCACTCCATCAATTTCTGAAATGTCCCTGGGGCATTGCAGAGCCCGAACGGCATACAATTGAACTCGCAGAGACCCATTGGTGTCGTGAATGCAGTCTTCTCCTTGTCCGCCTCTGCCACGGGAACCTGCCAATACCCACTGGTGAGATCCAGGGTGGAGAAATAATTAGCTGATTTTAAGGCTGTTAGTGACTCTTCTATTCTGGGTAGTGGATAAGCATCTTTATGTGTAATACGGTTAATTTGTCTGTAATCTACGCACATTCTCATTGTACCATCTTTTTTCTTTACGAGCACTATTGGAGCTGCCCAGGGGCTACAACTATCTCTGATAACCCCAGCCTCCTTCATTTCCCGTAACATTTCTTTGGCACGCTGATACTGTGCTGGGGGTACATGGCGGTATCTCTCTTTAATGGGATGATGATCACCCATGGGGATTTGATGTTTAACCCCTTTTACCTGCCCAAAATCTAGGGGGTGTTTGCTAAAGACCCGCTCGTACTCCTGTACCACCCGGTAAACCCCATGCTTTTGGTGTGAGGGGGTGGAGTCGGTGCCCACATGTAATTTTTGGCACCAGTCTTCCAGCTGTCCCTTGGAGCCATTGTCTTCCACCTGGTCGGACGGGATCAAGGGTTCCACTGCTTTGATGGTATTGTTACTGACAGTGTACAGTTTTGCTACAGTGGCGTATCGGGGCAATTTGGCTTCCTCCTCCCCACAGTTCAGGACACGGACGGGCACTCTTCCCTTGCGGATGTCTGCTACCCCTCTGGCTATCAGGACTCCAGGCCTGCTGTCTAAATACACCGGTTCTACCAAGGCCTGGTAATCTTGACCCTTGAGGCCTATTGCTGCCCGACACCATATCAACATTTCACTTCTTGGGGGTATTGCAATGGGGAGGGGGTCACTTACCCTCACACTGCCAATTTCTCCTCCGGCCAGCTCTACCTGCTGCCTTCTCATCAGGGCTCTGATCTCCCTCTGTAGGGCACGCTGCTGCCCGGAGCTGGCACCTTCAGACACCTGCTGCAACAAAATTATCACTTCGGCAATACAATTTTCCATCACATTTGTACCAATGGTTAGCAGTGGGTTAGATTCCTTGCCTTGCGATCAATATCTACAATTATCATCCCCTGACAAGGCAATTCTACCCGCTCCACTTTAATAGTTACTTCCTTGTACCCAATTTGAGGCAAGGGCTGACCATTACTGGCCACAATTGTTAAATCATCATCTGGGCCATGGTCAATGTCTGAATCAGCCCAATATCTTTTGTACAGTTTATAAGGGATGGTTGTTACCTGGGACCCCGTATCCAGGAGGGCATTCAAAGGGATCCCATCCAGCACCATAGGAAGGACCGAGCGTCCTCCCACATACTTGCTGCGACTGGGGTTTGAGCCAGGCTTCCTTACACCTGGGGGTTGGCTCCTGGCCCCAGGTTTGGCCCATTTAAAGGACAGTGTCTTGCAATATGGCCCGCCTGGCTGCAGCGGCGGCAGATCGGTTGTCCCGTTGAATCATACCGGTCTGTGTCTTTTCCTCGGGTCGGCGGAATCCTCCTCTTTCGCATCCATGGGACGTCATCTGGGCTGGAGGCCAACTCGATTCTTGCAGGCGTTGGGGTCACTTGTAGAGACTGCACGGTCTTGGCAAGGGCAGCTACAGTCTTGGTCAGCTCCTGGACCTGCTGTCTGAGCTCTGCAGCGGGGTCCTTATCCAGGGACTGCGCCTCAGCCCCTGCAGCGGCTCGTGTTGCAGGCACCACCCCTGGGTACGTGATAGCAAGAGGCCAGAGGGGTACTGGGTCATTCGGTGTAGATTCTCTCAGTACCCGGATGGCCTGGTCCTTAAACTTTGCAAAGTCCAGAGCAGGGTTCTGCAGGACCATGATACGCAGCTGGGTCCTGTGGGCATCTGACAGGAGCCCCTCTATGAACTGCTCAGTTAGGAGTTTGTCTTCTTCACGTACACTCTCTGGTTCCACCTGTTTAATTGCTTTCAGGGCCTCCTGCAAGTTTAAGGCATAGTCCCTTATGCTGTCTGTGGCCCGTTGTTTGCACCCAAAGAATCTCATCTTTATTTCTGCTGCGGTGCGGGTGTCAAAAGTACTCTTTAACTTGGCCAGTATCTGGGTTGCTGTCCCTTTATCCATATCAGGCCAGGACTTCACTTCACGCTGGGCCATGCCCGCTAGCTGCCCCATTAATATGCCCACCTTCTGGCTCTCAGTCAGCGGATACACGCTAAACAAGCTGTGCAGCCTTTCTCTGAAGTCGCTCAGGGTATGTGACTCCCCGGAGTACTGCGGCAGCAATTCTGCTCCCGGGATGTATGGCATTGTGATCGGCATTACCGACGCTACAGCGGGGGCTGGGGCGACGGCGTCTGGGATTACGTCGGCCGGTGCTGCTGCGTCTTGAGCTACTACAGCCACCTGCTCTCCCTCTGTGTTGGACATTTTCCTCCCCCTTAGTGAACCTTACCAGGCTCTGTTCACTTTTCAAAATCTCTTCCGGGTAGCACGGGGTTAACGACCCTCCGCTCTGATGTCGCGCTCCTTTCGCGCTCTTTTTCGGGCACGCCCCCCTTCTTCCTGCGCTCAGCGAGGCTAATGGCGGCGGCAGTTTTCAAACAGTAACACAGTCTTTTAAGCACAGTTTCTGCAGGCGCACAGTACTCGGTGGGACTGGACACGAAATAATCCTGTTCGTGACGCCAAAATTGACTCGCCCACCCCAGGGCTATGGGACACCCGGTGCCAGGCCGGACTAGTCCGGGGGTCGTCAGTGGTGGCGGGGCCCGACTCCGTGGCCCTGGTGGGTGTCAGTTAAATATGTCTGGTGAATAAAGTTTATGGTTGTCGTGACGCTACCTGTGGTTTGCGGCTATTAAGTCGCCACTGCTGTATGGGGCCTCCGGGGCTGATGGAATGGCAGCTTGGATGGTCCTGCTCCCCATAGGTGGAGCGGTACCCCGGGGCAACAGTTGGTGCTCGTGAGAGTCTATGGTGTGATGTTGTGTGAAAAATACGGTGCAGGGCCGACAGGCAGTGAAAGAAACAGGCACAAACAGTAGTCTCTTTACCTTCTCCTCTTTTACTTGGCAACAGTTTAGTCCAGGGAGACCGTCACAGGTGGTAAAGATGATCCGGCCGGCCTGGAAGTGCCTGGGGGTGATCTCCTTGGCCAGTTGAGTATGAGGCCTACTCCCTAATCTTTCTCTTCTTCTACAGGACCCTGCACTCTGAATTTAGCAATGGCACTCTTGCTGCTGGGACCGGTGGTTCGTCCCTTTTTCTGTGTGGTAGGCTGCGCAGGCCCTCTCTAGTGCTTCTCTGCTGGAGTCCACACCGGGCCCTTGGGATGCAGCTGTACCTTCAGATTGCTTCTGGGCCAGGGGGCTTGCAGCTCTCCTGCCCTCCGGATTCGGCCACCAGGGAAGGATTTTATACCCTGGTAACCACAGACTCCGATGTCTGAGTCTCTTCTGTGCCTCTCTACAAATCTTGCTTCACTGGGCCAAGCTACTCCAGCTCCAGGCCCCAGTTCCACAAGACAGCACACTCTGCGTCTGCTTCCTCTGCTTTCTCTCTACAGACTGAACACTCACTACTCCCTCAGGCCAGACTTAAGGAATGCTCCCTGGAACTCCAGGTTCAGAGCTCCCCCTGCTGGCCTAAGGGAGAAACTGCATTGAATGTTAAACTTACTGGCCAATAGACCCCCCAATTACCTCCAGGCTCAGAATCAACCCTTTGGAGGGGCAATGCTGTTGTGGCGACCAGGTCCTGGGGCGCTACACTCCCCCTTAGTTAAACTCAGTACTCCCGGACTGAAGAAACAAAACATAACATATTAGAACAGTTCATCCCATTATGGGACGCACATTTTCTTAAACGTTACAAACTTAAACAATACTATAAGAGTCCAGTGTGGCTCCCTGCCGGGTGTCCATTACACTGCTCCATGGGGGACCCGCCGCGATAAAACCCCCAATGTAGGCTCTGGGCGTGCGTCAGAGCATTGCTGACCCCACTCTATGCACGCCGGACGGGTTTTTCTTCAGGGGTGTTGAGCACACTGGGGCTAACTATGTACAATCCAGTCCAGTGGCCCAATTGTCCATTTACTTAATCACCTAAAATAAAACATTACATACAAGACATTTTCACACAACTATTTACACTCTGTTAGGTATTTTACTTTCTATGTTCTATACCTTGGAGGGGGCTGTCCCCGAGTGCTACGTTGGGACGTTGTAGTAGTCAAATTATCGCAATTTCTGCTTCTACTGAGTCATCTTTTACAAAGTTGGCAGATAACGTGAGTTGGGTCATCTTTTGCAGTCTCAAAGATGCTTGCGATGCCGAGCGCGATAGTACCCGCCCCCGTCGCAGCAGCGATATCTTGTGATCGCTGCCGTAGCGAACATTATCACTACGGCAGCTTCACATGCACTCACCTGCCCTGCGACGTCGCTCTGGCCGGCGAACCGCCTCCTTCCTAAGGGGGCGGGTCGTGCGGCGTCACAGTGACGTCACACGGCAGGAGGCCAATAGAAGCGGAGAGGCGGAGATGAGCCCACCTCCGTCGTTCCGCATAGCCAGCGTGAGCCACGGTGACGCAGGTAAGCTGATGTTCCTCGCTCCTCCGGCTGCCGCAGGGGAACGAGGAACAACATCATACCGTCGCTGCCGCGCAATTATGAAAATGTCGGACACTACACCATTGATACGATTACAACGCTTTTGTGCTCGTTAATCGTATCAAAAACGCTTTACACACTACTATATCGACAGCGACGCCGGATGTGCGTCACTTTCGATTTGACCCCACCGACATCGCAGCTGCGATGTCGTAGTGTGCAAAGTACCCCTTAGGGTAATTAGGGTGCCATCTCTGAGGACTCTATTGTATGTGATGTTGAAGTGGAGGAAGAGGAGGAGAGGACAGTGCTTGCCAACTACTGTAACACATGCTCTTTCTGGCCCTCATGTAAAAGTTGTACCACTGTGCAGCTGCCAAAGAAAGGGAATTAGGTAGCCCATCCGGTACCAGACGTTGTGAGCTGTCTTTGGATAGGACAAGCCAGTGTTTGTTCAGTAGAGATTTCTGTAACATTAGTGCCTACCCCACGTACACATCCAACACCATGCATATTCCCCTTTCCACCGTGACTGCAGGATTTCCCACTCATGTGTGATATACCCTTCCCCTCTTTTAACCATCTGTTTCACAACCCTAGGCCCGCACCTGTCAGTCACCTGTCACTAAATTAGCAATGACTATTTAGATGATGAAATAGCAATTTTGGGCTGGACGAAAAAAATTACCACTGTTTGATGATGAAACGGCAATTTTGGGCTGGGTCATAAATTTGGCACTATTTAGATGATGATATAGCAATTTTGGGCTGGACTACACAATTACCACTATTTAGATGATGAAATGGCAATTTTTGGTGGATCACAGATTTTGCAATCTCTAGATGATAAAATATCAATTTTTGGAAGGACCACACAATTAGCAATCACTAAATGATGCAATGCCGATTTGTGGCACACATCGTTCCCTGCACTGCATGCCCCTGCACTTCTCTATTCTACACTATCACCTTCCTAACTATCTCAACTACCTAAAAATTAAACTCTATAGCTAAGCTAACTGTCTAGCAGCAGCAGCGGCGGCAACACCGTCCCTAAGCTGTAGCAATCACAAAATGGCGTTGACACTGCATGTCTGCAGACATGTGACTAAGGGTGGCTTTACATGCTGCGATATCCGGCCTGATATCGCTAGCATGCGACCCACCCCCATCGTTTGTGCGAAACGGGCATATCGCTGCCCGTCGCGCACAAAATCTGGCACCCCGTCACACAGACCTACCTGCATAGCGACGTTGCTGTGACCGGCGTACCGCCTCCTTTCTAAGGGGGTGGCCTGTTCAGCGTCACAGCGACGTCACCCAATGAAAGCGGAGGGGCGGAGATGAGCGGGACGTAACATCCCGCCCACCTCCTTCCTTCCGCATTGTGGTCGGAGGCAGGTAAGGAGATGTTCCTCGTTCCTGCGGCGTCACATGTAGCGATGTGTGCTGCCGCAGGAACGAGGAACAACATCGCCCCAGCAACTGGCAGCGGACCCCCATGTCAACGAGGAGTGATTTTGGACGTTTTTGCAACGATCCAAAATCGCTCCTAGGAGTCACACGCTACGACATCGCTACAGCAGCCGGATGTGCGTCACAAAATCCGTGACCCCAACGAGATCGCTGTAGCGAAATCGTAGCGTGTAAAGCCCGCTTTAGGCAGTCTGAACGTTGTGGAAATTTTCGGTGCCCTAATTGGCTGCTGGAACATCCACACATAAAGTTAAGATAAAAAAAACAAACAGTCCGCCGCTCCTCTGGCCTCTCCCTACCCCATCCCCTCATCAAACACTCATCATACAGCACCACAATTCTAGCCAAAGTGATAATAAGGAAGACCAAAGGCATTAGTGCAACCGCGAACAGTTACCGAAACAAAATTGATCTTTGCCAATTTTTGATAAAAAGTGCATGTGAATCCGAGCCAAGGCTAGTGCCGAATTTAAAATTGGCGAAGAACTTCGAAGAGGTTCGCTCACTATTAGTCATCACCAATTGTTTGTGGTATTATTTCATTGAAAGGATTGTATATAACGATAAGTCTTTATCATGTGATGCATCCTCTTTAATGACTACACAATAAGCTAACATGTTTTGCAATGCATTGTTAAAATAAAAGGAAACATTTGCTACAAGTATTGACTGAACTGTGCCATTCAGATAACAAATAGGACCTGAATGATGGATTGCATATAGGGAAAGAAAATTCCCTTAGCACTGTGGTTCTCTCAAATTCCTGGAGAAAGAAAGTGGAAATACAAATGTGTAGATATCTAGACACACATGACACATAATAGATAAATAGTCACCTTTTGAAAAATAGTAAAAGAGGCAACTAGCATCTTAAATATACTCATAAAAAGACGGCACAGTCGTGATAATTACAATGGACATCAAAGATTTTGCTTAATGTACATTTTTGGGTGAATCTTATGTAATTTGAGCTGCTGATTCCAAAAATCACCTTGAATTTTTACTGTTTCCAGGCCATTTGTCTACAATTTTCAGTTTGAGCGATTTTTTTTTACCCATTATTTCAGGTTCATGTATTGTCCATATGAAATGTGCTGTTTTGTAATTTAAAGGCAAGAAAAGCAAACCAAGCAAAGGCATGAATTCCTTGCATTTCATTGAATTTGCAAAAGTTCAGTATAGTTGTTTCAGACTATGCACACCTACACACGTCTCTAGACACGTCTAGACACGTCTTCTAAACACTTCTAGACACGTCTTCTAGACACGTCTTCTAGACACGTCTGGATGCTGCCTGCAGAGGTTGTAAAATCTACTTGCAAAAATTCTGCAAGTTAATTCAAATCCCAGGAGCAATAAACTACTACAGTATGATCTGATTTAGCTAAAATATCTGTGTGTTGGAACAGTCACGATACTGTCACGCTCCCCGGCTCCCCTGCTAGGCTCCCCGGCTCCCCTGCCATGCTCCCCGGCTCCCCTGCCTTGCTTATTGGCTCCTCTGCCACGCTTCCCCACTCTCAGGTCGCTCTCCGCCGTTCCCGTGCCAGGCTTCCCGGTCCCCCGCTCCACAGCCTTCCTGCTCCATCGCCTGCGGTCCCCAGGCAGCCCGGTCCCCGCTCCCGGCGCCCGTCGGCAACTCGGCCCCAGCCCGGCTCTCCTGCCTCCTGTTCACCGCTCCCTGCTCTGGCTTCTGGCACCCGGGCCTCGCGCATGCGCATTAGGGCGTGCGCGCGGTCATTGACCCTCTCTTAAAGGGTCAGTGTCCTCCAACAGGATATTGAAGAATCAGGTACAGGGTATATAGGGGAATCCTTTCCAAGTGGGCGGGGCCTGTTCTTCGTGTTTTGCTAAGCTAGGAGTCAGGTCTCCTTGTGTCTTGCGGTATACTTACCTATCTCTCTCCTAGAGCCGTTCCTGCCTCGCCATCCGGTCCTGACGATTCCCGAACCCCGAACGGTGACTGTCCGCCATCCCGTCAGTCCATACCATCTCTGATCCCTGTGGTGACCCGTCTTCTCGCTCCGTCGGTTCCGGACTCTGCCTGACAACATCTCGGCCTCCGAACCTGAGCTCCGTCACCCGGACTACCTTCGGTGACTCCGTGGTCCCAGGGACTTCTACACTCCACTCCTTTGAACGGACTGTCCTGCTACCTGTAGTGCTCCGGCTACCGGACCCCTTGCCTTCAGTGAGGTGTTCGGCCCAGTGGATCCACCTCCTGGGTCTGCCCGTCCACCTGGCCCTAACAGTTACTGTCTTTTACATTTGGGGAGAGTACATGCTTAAGGCTGGGGCCACACGGGTAATACAGCGATCCCCTCGCATGACACTCGACTCACGCTGCCAGTACAGCAGAGCCGAGTGTCATGTGAGTGTCCCTGCGCCTGAGGTCCGACCGTGCGAGCGGACCTAAGCTGCAGGGGACGGGCCGGTGCTGTGGAGGGGAGGGAGGGATTTATCTCCCTCTCTCCTCTGTAGCCAGCTATTGCCATTCTCGCACTGCACTCGCAGTACACCGGTGTCCGCGAGTACAGTGTGAATGCAGTGTGAGAGAAAGAGTCTCGCATTACAATCACAGCATGCTGTGATTGTTTTCTCGGTCCGATTAGGGCTGAGAAAATAATCGCTCATGTGTGCTGATACACTGGCTAATATTGCTTCGAGTGGAATGCGATTTTTTATCGTAGTCCACTTGCACCGATTTTCATGCCGTGTGGCTTAGGCCTAAGCTGCAAAGATGCACCATGACAGCTCTCATCATGAACGTATGAGCTGTACTTTGGATGCAAAATTGGCGATCAGGGCAAATCCTGAGCTCATCACATCTGCTTGCAAAATTTAAAGATGTGCTGTTGATCTTAGAGGTTGGCTGAGATGTACTCCTAAGTCAATGCCATTTGTTGTTCCAATGAAATGGCAGGAACAGAAGGATCATGAGACCAACTGTTACTTCTGTCTAACCAATGTCTTTAATTTTTCTGCTAGGAATACAAAAATCATTAAACACCCCAATTTGTCTTCAGCTATGAGACCAGTGCCACATGATGAAACTCTTCAAGAACCAAAGCCACCAGAGCTACTTCAGTCTATCGATCAGAGATTGGGAATGATGCTGATTCAGACTTTGAGCACTGTGTGTCTGGTGAGCTTCATCTTATAACACAGCTAGAAGTAAATTACTTGATCCGGAACACGTTCATCAAAATAAAGCAGTTATTGACTTCAAGACTTCAAGGATGGCATTTGCTGTTACCTGGTACAAACTTTTCTGTCTTTTGAAGCCACCAAGATGACTTAAAACAGTTTTTGAACAGGTTGACAACCTGCGCTTCTGCACCGACATTGATGGGTTGTTTGCAGCTTTAGGCTTCTGCCACACTCACGTTTAAAAAACGTACGTGTGCTGTAGTCCGTTTTTTGTGTCCGTGTTCAATATTTTCTGTCCGTTTTTCCCCTCCGTGTAGTGTCCGTATGCATATTGTGTGTCATACGTGTGTACGTGTGTGCATTTTCCTGTGCGTGAAATACGTCAGTGTGTGTTCCGTGAGCAGTCCGTTTTTTGTGCGTGTTTAACATGTTTCACACATTGAGATAATGGTGATCAGTTGGAATTAAATGACACATAGGTGTATGTGATTAGGACATAAATATAAGTTACCTATAAACTGTTTCCTGCTTGTATTCTGCCTTGGAGCACCTATGTGTTGTGACAAATTTTTGGCAGTGCCATTATCCACGGAGGCCTTAGTGTTTTTATGTTGGATTATATCTCGTCGTTTTGGCGTTAGACGGCACATGTTGCAATATGATAATGTAAGAAGAAACAGATTGTGGGTGCATCCACTAATCATGATGCGGCCTATGCATGGTCATTTCCATACTTTATTTTTTGAGTTACGGAATTTCCCAGATAAGTTTTTTTCATACTGCCGTTTGTCAGTTGAGAGTTTTGATTACTTACTAAATATTTTACGACCTCATTTGCAACATCAGGACACTTGGATGCGGCTTTCCATTTCCCCTGAGGAGAGATTTATGGTGACTCTGAGGTATAATATTTTTTTTGTATTCTTTTTTAAATGTGTTAGGTTTCACATTGAAATGTGTAATTGATATTTCTTGATCTAATCTCTGTTTTTAATCAATGTTTGTGGTTTTTTTGGTTTGCTTTTCTTTAAAAAAACATATTGATAATTGAAAATCATTGTTTGTCTTGTTTTCATAGATTCTTGGCGACTGGTCAATCTTTTAGTGCGTTACATTTTGATTTTTTGTTGGGGAGATCAACCATTGCCGTTATAGTACGTCACACATGCGACATGATATGGCAACATTTAAAAGACCAAATGATGCCTCAGCCAAACAGACAAGATTGGTTGAAAATCTCTAAGGGCTTCAAGGACTCTGTGGACTTTCCTAACTGCATAGGAGCTTTGGATGGCAAGCATTTCAGAGTTAAAAAACCACCAAACTCTGGTTCCCGTTATTTCAATTTTCATAAGTTTTTTTCGGTTGTTATTTTGGCATTGGTTGACACAGAATACCGTTTTATTTATGCTGACATTGGGGCCTATGGTAGTGCCTCAGATGCCCGTATTTTCCGTTCATCAAGATTAGCCCAACGCCTGCAAGAAAATTCATTATTGATCCCACCCCCAGTTGCCCTACCTGGTACATCTGGACCGTTGGCACCATATGTGATGGTAGCAGATGCAGGATTTGCATTATCCAAACATGTTATGCGACCATATCAAAGGAGATCAATTGATGACAGGAAACAGTACTTTAATTATCGGCTAACTAAAGCAAGACGTTATGTGGAGTGTGCATTTGGTATATTAGCTAACAAATGGCGCATTTATCACACAACTATTCAGTTGCAGCCAAACTCTGTCAAATCTGTCATCAAGGCTACCATAGTGCTTCACAATTTCTGTCGGATACATGAAGGAGGAACTTATGTTGATGATGAATTTCAGATAAACCATGTTGTTAATCCAACAGGTGAACCTATGTCTCATAATTCCGTGACATCTGGATTACAAATTAGAAAATTATTTACTGATTACTTTAATTGTTTTGATGCTAATAATAATAATGATGTTTGTTAAAATTTTAATGGCAATTTTTGATTGACAATGTATTTTTTTTCACTTAGACGAAAATGTCTACTTAGTTTAAAAAATCTAAGAGCTTAAAGCTTACTTGTATTAAAGTGAAAATGCGTTAATATTTTAAATAGCCACTGGGTTAAATACACAGATTAACAGTTCAGGACAGCAGTATTGCGCAATGCATGCTGTCATGGAATGAATCGTTCCTGACATGCTGATGTCTGTTTATCTATAAATGTATTTCAGCATGCCATTGCAAGTGAGGTCCATGGCTTGTGGGACCTGAATTGGATTGACCGCACATATGACTCCTGTTTTGAGTCTATGATCTTTGCATATGATGAACTTTTTGGACTCATTTTTTATGAGATCTGAGATGTAATTGCCACAATTATAAGCTCCCCTGATGAGTTTGCTTTTCTAACGAAACGCGTTGGGAGGTACAATTTCATAATCATGAGGTTCCGCCAGGAGGATGCCTGAACCCATTCGAATTTAATATGTGGTATATCAGAATTTGGTGAGATAATTCCAATTCTTTATTTATCAGTGGACTTTATGAAACTGGCACCTGATTCATGGGCAAAAAGTTCCACTTTATATTAGCGGTAATAATCTACTTGTGGTTTGCATTGAACTCTTGAAAAGTAGGAGGGGCCAAACCTATTCTTGTATTGTTTGTTTGTTTGTCAGTGAGGATTATCCTCATTTTTATGAATAATTTAATTAAAAGTTAAATTTTAAAGAATTTTTCTCGCATATGGTGACCCTATTGCGCAATACTGCTGTCCTGAACTGAAAATGCGTTAATCAACAACTTACATTTCTGTTAACAACATGGATTTCTGAATGTTGTATGTATGTGTTTGTAAATTTCTGTGTTAGTATCATGATTTTTTTTTTGTTTAAAATTACACAATTAATAATGTTAATCGTCTATGGAAAAAATGCAATATTATATATACATTAAAAAAAGAAACAGAATATTTATTTTTAAAACATATTTTTTTATTAATAATATGCCTATTATTCCAAAAAGTAATGATGTTCTTTTTTAGTTTCCAAATAAAAAAAAAAAATCTTGCTCATCTTCTGGAAACTTTTACAAAATTAACATTTGTTTTTTTTCTTAAAAAATTTTTCATATACTTTACTTAAAATAGTACACTTGCAAAAATTTTTGTATTGCTTACAATGTTGTTAAATTTTCGACCAATTATGTTGGTCTCATGTTGGACATTTACATAGACATAATAATTGTAAACTTTGTTTTTAGAATATAAGAACTCATCTACCCATCAAATTGGTTTGGTACAAATGTGTTCATAAAAAATTAAACATATCCATCACATAAAACATATATGTCATCCGGCACAAAATATAATCACACATGCCTTTTTTTGTATTTTTAAGACTCTGAGTTTAAACATTTTTGGCAAACCCAATTTTTTTTTTTTTGGCCCATTCATCATATTTGTTGGTTGAATGTAAAGATTAACAAAAATGTGTATCATAAGTCTACAAGATCTTCTAGGGAAGTAACCTGAGTGTTGCTGAGTATGTTGTTTTGGGTGGCCTCAGAAATAGTATTTTCAGGAATGGAAGCAGTTGTTTGCTGAACAACATTCCTATTACTAACTACAGTAGTGTGTGGAACAGTCTGTTGCATGCTTGTTTGGCCCAACACATTGCCTGTTGTTAAGTACACCTGTGGGTCTACATGGGTAAGTGGGTATTGTGTGTATGTTGTTGACCTTGAGGATAGTTGACTGATGTTTGTAAGTGTGGTGTAGGTAACATAGTTGAGATTGGATAATGAGGCATCATGAATGATTGTGGGTATGTTGAACCAGGAAACAAGTTAGGTAAAGCACCAATATTTGTGGGTTGAGTAAAGTAACTAGTACTTGGAGTGGGTTGTAAATTCATATAGTTTATGGGTTGCTGTGAGGTTGCACTTTGTACAGTGCTTAAGGCGCCAGTATTGGTTGAAACATACCCTTGTCTAATTGGTGTTGGGAATACCGTACTTGAAGCAATAGAAGGTTGACCAGATTGTTGTAATACTGGATTAGTGACAATTACTGTTGCCATTGTTGTTTGTGTTGAAATGGTATTTTGATTGTCTGTTGTGTTTGGGACTGTATGTTGTTGCATAATGGTACGCCAATTTTCTATGGCCTCATAAACTCTCACTGGTTCCTGTTCTGCCTGACTAGCTGAAAGTAGGGTCAGCATAGCAGCACGTACACGTTCCTGCCTATCGGATGCAATTTTGGTTAAGCTAGTAGATAAAGACCGACAAAAACGCTCGGCATCTGTTTCTGGAATTAAAGTGTTCATTATGTGAATAATGCGTGTGTCAATTATTTCCGGTAAGGATCTCATGTCCTCAGGTCTGCGGATTCTTCTTGCACGGAGAGGTTGTGGTGCAAAATGTGGAAGTACATTTGTTTATGTTGATTGTGTTGCTGGTGTGGTTGTTTGTTGTGTTGATGAGCCTTGGGTGTTGGTTTGTGCACTCTCTGTCCCACCCTCATGTGATTCAGTTGCTGCTGCTGCATCTTGTTGAATCTCTTGATTTTCACTGTCTTCTCTGCCAGGTTCTTGTTCTGATGCTGAGGTGGCTGTAGCAGAGGGACCAGCTGTTGGTTGTTCATCAGAATCGTCTAGATTATCCTCCGTTCTATATTAAATTAGATAACATATTACAATCATTACATTTATATTTTTAAAATTACCTTCAGAAAATAAAGAAATTTTAAAGAAAAATTATTGAAAAAAAAAAAAAAATATATAACAAAAAACTTACTGTGTTACTTCTAAGATGGGTGCTAGGAAGCTTATTTGTTCATAGTAAACATATCTGCGTTTGCGGCCTTGGCTGGATGAGGATGGTATAGGGTTGTACTCCCTTCGGTACTGATCACGTGCTGAACGCCAACGCCTTTTTACCAAGTCAACTGTTGAATTTAAAAAAATATGTCACTTGCAACATTCAGCATAATTCTGCACACATTAATGATAATAATGTTTGCTAAATGTAATATACAATTTTAAATAATAAAGGTGGACTAGTACATTAGAGGAAAATACATTATTTAAGATATTCTTCACTAAAAAGCATTTTTATACATTCACACATAACAAAATAATATTTCTCTGGAATTATCTTGGAAGTAATTGTGATATAGATTTTAAAAAGGTAGGTTTTTTTATAAACAAGAAAAATTTGTAAAAAAAATTGAGAAATATTATTTTATTAATTTAGGTCATGATATTGAAATGTTATTAAAAAAAAATAAAAAAATAAAAAAAAACCATCCAGAATTAACCAAACATGATTAGAAATTGGGATACAAAAATTAGACTATTAAAACATGGAATTGAAATTCACATGACAGTTTTATCTGTTAATTAATTAACTTCATGAAGAATTCAAAATCATATTTCAAATTAAAGTTTACTTTGAATTTTTGAAGTTTTGTAAAGTTAGGTAACATTTATAAAAATTTAACATTAACTCAATAAATAGATTATTACATATAACAATTCTTCACGAAGTTAATTTTACTAAAAAAAAACATTACAATAACAAAACATTCACAGTTTGAAATTATAAAAAAAAAAAAGAAATATATATTAAAAAAAAACCTCGAAAAAAAAATAAAAACACTTACCATATTTAGCACGCTTTGAAGGCGAACATCTATCCCATGCATTATTGGGGTACACTTCCTCAGCAACTTGAAGCCAATGGCGGTCAACTGTCAGTCTGTCATGGTAACCATCAACACGTGTATCCCATAATGGTGGGTGAGTCTCGACAGCTGATATCAGTTTCTCCGTGTCCACCCGTGGAGCCATTATTATATTTGGAAGCAGAAATTGTGGTCAAAAAAGTTCTTTCACTACACAGAACTACAACTGCTTGCTTGCTCACTCCTTCTGCAAATGCAAAGTAAGTTTTGAGCAAAAAAAATATGTTAGCTACGCCACCTGAAAGTATTTGAAATTGTAACAACCTTGATTTTTAAAACACGGACACGGACCACACGGATAGCATACGGAGGCCATCCGTATCACGTACGTGCAAACACGGACCCATAGGATTTAATGGATCCGTGAGGACGTTATGCCGGGGGAAAACGGACATGTCAGCGCTTTTTCGGCACGGTCAAACGTAGGCACGGAACGGACACACGCTCCGTGCCAAAACACTGACGTGAGGCTATTTATATTAAAAGGACTGTGTCAACATAAGCACGTGTCTCCGGTACGTGTAAAAAATGCCAAACACGTACCGGAGGCACGGATGTGTGTTGCAGGCCTTAGGTTGTGAGAATGAGCCGAAACACTGGCATTTCTTTATTGACTCATTAGTACTAAGCCTCAAGGCTGTCTTGTTACACAATGGCATATTCCTCCTTCAATACCTGTTGGCTATGTTGCACACATTAAAGACATATAAGAGAACATGGAATTGTTGTTGAAATACATCAAGTGCAGCAACTACAACTTGAAAATCTGTAGAGATTTAAAAGTAGTAACACCGCTGCTTGGATTACAGCTTGGATATACCAAGTACTGATGTTTCATTTGTGAATGAGGAGTTAAAGTAGCCCTGGCACACCGTTTATTTCCCAATAATAATGAAGGAAATGAAAGTCTCTTTTGTATTTTTATTGAAGAAGATGATACAGATGCAGAAAGTCCGCCTATGACAACGTTTCGGCCTTCATTATGGCCTTCATCTGGTCGGACAGACTGACTGGACAAGTTAGGGTTCCCAGAGGGACGAAGAAAAATTACAATACTGGTAGGGATGGTAGGTAAAGGGAATGCGTGAATCATCTATTTGTGGATAGACTTGTAAACCTTATAGGATGATTGCGGAGTCCCGTCAATATTTCAGTTTAAACTTTATGAGCATATTCTATGATGCAGAAATCACACTTCGCTCTATACGAGCGTATGACAAATCCATGCATGTGTGGCCGGATGTATACACATTCTTTAGACAGGGCTGCTGTGTTGCAGATGGCTATCCAAGGAAATATGTGTATATAAGAGCTTGGTTTTAGTTCTTAGTTCATCTCTATGTAGTAGGGACGAAGGGTAATGGTGCCACAAGTTACATATTGCATAAGATCCGGGGTACTATGTCTAAGACTTAGTTCATATGCACAGGGCAGAAAGAATGAAAAAATGAAAAAATGGAGTCCACAGGTGCCTGGTAGCAGGGGCTCTATGCCTCAGAAATCCGGTTTGTCTAGTTACCAGTAGGGCTTGGGGATACAGCGGAGAGGCAGGTAAGGAAATCAATGGGTGTGAGGACCGCTTGCGTGCCCTGTGCGTCCGGTGAGGCCCACCTCACCGGACGCACAGGGCACGCAAGCGGTCCTCACACCCATTGATTTCCTTACCTGCCTCTCCGCTGTATCCCCAAGCCCTACTGGTAACTAGACAAACCGGATTTCTGAGGCATAGAGCCCCTGCTACCAGGCACCTGTGGACTCCATTTTTTCATTTTTTCATTCTTTCTGCCCTGTGCATATGAACTAAGTCTTAGACATAGTACCCCGGATCTTATGCAATATGTAACTTGTGGCACCATTACCCTTCGTCCCTACTACATAGAGATGAACTAAGAACTAAAACCAAGCTCTTATATACACATATTTCCTTGGATAGCCATCTGCAACACAGCAGCCCTGTCTAAAGAATGTGTATACATCCGGCCACACATGCACGGATTTGTCATACGCTCGTATAGAGCGAAGTGTGATTTCTGCATCATAGAATATGCTCATAAAGTTTAAACTGAAATATTGACGGGACTCCGCAATCATCCTATAAGGTTTACAAGTCTATCCACAAATAGATGATTCACGCATTCCCTTTACCTACCATCCCTACCAGTATTGTAATTTTTCTTCGTCCCTCTGGGAACCCTAACTTGTCCAGTCAGTCTGTCCAACCAGATGAAGGCCATAATGAAGGCCGAAACGTTGTCATAGGCGGACTTTCTGCATCTGTATCATCTTCTTCAATAAAAATACAAAAGAGACTTTCATTTCCTTCATTATTATTGGGAAATAAACGGTGTGCCAGGGCTACTTTAACTCTACATATATTTTTTTCCTGAGCACCTGTGAAGGTGACGCTAGGTCCTTTTTGTTTTTCATTTGTGAATGAGACAGTCATGATAAGAAGTCACATTACAGTAAAAAAGAAATGGCCAATCCATAACCAGTTGACTCCCACGCAGAGAAATGTTACTCATAAACCCCTTGTGGACTCAACAATGATATTTCTGCCTCCACTTCACATAAAACTCAGACTGATGAAAAATGTTTTGAAAGCAATGAATAAGGAAGGCAAAATTTTTTGTTATTTGGGACAAATGTTCCCAAGAATAACGGATGGCAAGATTAAGGAAAGCATTATTGTTGGTCTACAAATCTGACACAATATAAATGACAAGTACTTCAAAGAGTTGCTGGTGGGGCCTGAGAAGATTTCTTGGAAATTGTTCAATGATGTCTCCAAGAATTTCCAAGAGAACTATCGAGCACCAAACTACATCAAATTGGTTGATAACCTTCTTCAAGCTTACAAAGAGATGAAGGTCAGCATATCATTGAAAATTTTCTACATTCGCATATTTGGAACCCCCCTGTCCATTGACTTAGTCACTGTTTTAACTAGTTCTGGTGGTAATACTGTGACGCCCTGGCAAAACCAGGTTGTCACAGAGACTGCACAAATCTTCCAGGTGCAAGACTCCATCCTCCTTGGCATACCACCAACCCACACCCAGGTACATAAAACCAGCTAGTAAAGCCTAGTCACCCCCCCATGACAATAGGGACACACCAGTGGGCGGGACCAGGTGGATGGGACCGCCCACCTAGGGGTCCTGAGGTGTCAGGGGAGGGAACACAGAAGAATAGTACTGACAGTTGGAGAGAGAGGAGTGTGGAGTAACAGCAGAGTCAGGGGTTGAGGCCCCTGGACTACCGGACTACTGACTAGGTGGCAGACGGCAAACAGGACCACAGGCGATGGAGATCTGGTCACGGAAGACCTTAAGTGGACCGGGGCAGGGTTGTAGCCCACCGGTGTTGACAGCGGGAATCCGGTCCAGAGGCCATGCACAGTCGTCATGCCTGGACCCTAGGGCAGAAAGGTTTCAAGCCCCTTGTCAGTTAGCCAGCCGAGGACAAGATTCCACATCTTCTCCCACCAGCAAGCCCAGAGAGCAAAATGGAAGCCCAACGCGGGGGATAGGGTGTCCGCCAGAACCCACAGAGATCCCAAGGGTCAGATTTCGCGGGCCACAGCTCCCTACATACAAAATTACCGGGAGTGGACTTCCACCGTTTCAAGCGGAGTTGTCCTGTTGAAGACAAAAACACTGAGTGCAGGAGGAAGGGACCCCTGTTTGCTGTACAGGGTGTGGGACCCGAATACAACCACCAGAGGTTACTGGTCACTGGCCATTTGGTTTACTACTGGACTCTGTGTGAATCTTCTTGAAACTGAGAGTACACCCATCCTTGCCCGGTCCAGCCCTGCATGACACTCTCCGCAGCACATTACTCCCGTTCACCTGGGCCCCGGGACAACACCTCCCCTACCCGAGGAGGGTATACCATCCTGCTGCCCCCACTCCATCAGCCGTGGGCGTCCCATATCCAGGCAGCGGCGGTGCTACCAACTCTCACCGCAACCCACGGGTGGCGTCACTGACAAACTTTTCCCCTGTAAATACACCCTTTCTACGGTTGTGAGGACGGATGACTACACGAGCCCGGGTCCGGCTGCCACTCGAGCCACAGTAACGAACCCGGATCTGAGCACCCCCTTGCAGTGGTCTGGCCCCCATCCACAACAATACCATTGTGTGGGAGATGGTGTACAGTTTCAGCAAGATGGTTTGTTTGGTCCTACTTTCTAAGTGGTCTGCTGCTAACAGTTTAGCTACATTACTCATTTATCATATTAATAGACTACATAGTGTTCCCAAAAATATTATTACCGATGGTGGAGTTCAATTCTTGGCTAGTTTTTGGCATAATTTTTGCTCCAGATTTAGTATCAAGTTGTCATTTTACTCATGATACCATCCTAAGATTAATGGACAGCCTGAGAGGATGACCCAAGAGATGGAGCAATACTTTGATGGTTACCAGAACCTTGCCTTTTTCTTGTTGTGGGGGTTTTCATCCTATGTTGTTGTAATTTTTCTAGGTTGCATCCTCCAACCAGAGGAGGAGAAATTTTCTTCCCATGTGATAAAAATCAGGAAGAAGGTTGAAAGGGGTCTTTTGGTTGCTAGTGATTGGGCCAAAAAAGGAGCCAACCACAGATGCTGAATGGCTCCTGTCTTAATAGTGGAGGAGATTGTGTTGTTATCTTCTAAAAATTTACAGTTTAAAGTGGCCTATAGGAGTTTAATCCCAAATTTGTAGGTCCGTACAGGATTAGGCTATGTGCCCACGCTGCGGATTTACCGCGGATTTTGCCGCGGATTTGCCGCGGATTTTGCCGCGGATTTACTGCAGCAGCGGCACTTCCAAGCCATTTCAATGGCATTTTGGAAATGCTGTGCCCATGCTACGGATTTTTCCGCGGCGGATTTGCCGCGGATTTTGATTCGGAAAAATCTGCAGCATGTCAATTATTGTTGCGGATTTTGTTGCGGATTTTTCCCATGCAAGTCAATGCAAGGTGTAAAATCCGCCAGAAATCCGCAGGTCTGTTCCCACAGGCTCTTTTTCCTGTGGATTTGGTGCGGATTTCGCAAACAAATCCGCAGGAAGTGATGTAGGATAGTTCAGGAAGAGGAAGTTTCACCATTTTGTAGTGTAGAGTAGTGGCAGTGTAGTCGTGTTGTGTCCGGACTCTGGATTGCCAGCTAAAAGCAGCTAGTTACAGGCTGCTTGCTTTTAGCTGGCAAAACAGGATCCCAGGTCTTTTTTCACAATTATTTTTTAAAAAAAAAAAAATGTGCTCTGCTGTATTTTCACTGTCCATCCCGATGCAAGCAAGCAACTGAGGGCTGTGCTTCTCAGCGGGATAAGGCTGAAGCATTCTCTGCCCCTCCCGCTGAGAAAAACAGTCCTCAGCTGCCCCTGAAAATGGCGGCTCCGTTGTGAAGCGCCATTCACAGGTGCTGTACCGAGGCTCATCCAGCTGCCCTGGTGCATTGGCTGGCTGGGTAATATAACGGAGTTAATGCCAGTTTTCTGCAAACTGGCACTAAGCCCGAGGTTCATAATGTCATACCTGTGTAGACACGGCCATTATGAACCTCCGTTTGGTACTAAAGAAAAGAAAACACTTTTTTTAAAAATTTTATTTGAAAGAAAAACACACACACATCCCTAATTGCCATCTTTATTACTCCCTGAATCCCCGACGATAATCCATGACAACTCCGAGCCGGGCTCCGTGTGCACCCGGCTGACCCGGGCACTGACGTCAGCCGGTGACAGCAGCCGTCAGTGTATTATTAAATGCTGCACAGCTCTTTTCCGGCAGCTGGGAACGTCTGATATCAGAGCCCTGGTCAGCTGACTTAATTCGCGAGTGCAGGCGGGTCAGCTGACGATGTGCACTCATGTGACCCGGGCACGGACGTCAGCCGGTCCCAGCAGCCGTCAGTGTTCGAGATGCTGCAAAGCTCTCTTCCGGCTGCTGGTACCGGCTGACGTCCGTGCCCAGGTCACATGAGTGCACATCGGGGCCCGGCACATCAGCTGATCGGTGTGCAGTCAGTTGACCTGCCCGTGCTCGCGAATTAAGTCAACTGACCAGGGCTCTGACGTCACACGTTCCCAGCTGCCGGAAGAGAGCTGTGCAGCATTTAATACACTGACGGCTGCTGTGACCGGCTGACGCTGTGACCCAGGCTCAGCTATGAACTGAGCTGACCCGGCCAGTGAGTTCTGCCGCTCACACCAGCCGGCAGAGAGCAAACCAGTGATTACAATTGTCCTGGATTAACCTCTGAGGCTTGGGAGTAATAAAGATGGCAATCAGGGATGTGTGTGTGTTTTTCTTTCAAATAAAATTTTTCAAAAAGTGTTTTCTTTTATTTAGTACCAAACGGAGGTTCATAATGGCCGTGTCTACACAGGCATGACATTATGAACCTCGGGCTTAGTGCCAGTTTGCAGAAAACTGGCATTAACTCCGTTATATTACCCAGCCAGCCAATGCATCAGGGCAGCTGGATGAGCCTCGGTACAGCTCCTGTGAATGGCGCTTCACAACGGAGCCACCATTTTCAGGGGCAGCTGAAGACTGTTTTTCTCAGCGGGAGGGGCAGAGAATGCTTCAGCCTTATCCCACTGAGAAGCACAGCCCTCAGTTGCTTGCTTGCATCGGGCTGGACAGTGAAAATACAGCGGAGCACATTTTTTTTTTTTTTTTTTTTAAAATAACAGTGAAAGGGAACATGGCACCACATTTTTTGGCTGTAAGCTGCGGCCACCACCACTGGGTTATTATATACAGCCTGTTAAAATGCTGTATATAAGAGCACAGTGGTGTTGGCCGCAGCTTTTTACAAAAAAAGTGGCGACAGGTTCCCTTTAAACATTTCTGCCCCTTTATTACAAAATGGGAGAAGAAAGGAGGGTTGGGACAGGAAATGACATAAAGAGCCTTTTTTTTTCCTTCAAAACAGACTAAGCTTTATTCAGAAACACAATAGAGTACAATGGACAAAATCCGCATCAAAATCCGCAACGAAATCCGCGTCAAATCCGCGTCAAATCTGCACCTATGCTAAGGTGCGGATTCCGGGGGAAAGCTGCGGATTTTGATGCAGAAAAATCCGCAGGTACTTTCTCCCGTGGACACATAGCCTTACAGAGGTTTTGAATCCAGTAACAGTAAAGCTTCAACTCCCGGTCCCTTGGAAAATAAACAACTCGTTTCATTCTTCCCTTCTAAAGAGATTCATGGGGATGCCTGGTCATTGTGATATTATTAAGTTAGATCTGGAGGAGGATCAGAAGTATGAAGTGGAGCAAATTCAGGGATCTAGGCAGGTCAGGCGCTGTCTGCAGTATCTTGTTAACTTGAAGAATTACAGTCCTGAAGATAATTCCTGGGTCAATTCGGAGGACCTTCACTCTGGTCGCCTGATAAGAGAGTTCCATGAGTGTTGTCGAAGTTTATGAGAGTCCAGTGGCCCCTCATAGAAGGGGGCTATTGTCATGGCTCCACTCTGGGGTGCAATGTGTGTGTTCTGCAGGTAAGCTTATGATAATATCTACATGTAAGCCACATATAATGTAATATAACTTTGCTTTATATATCTTGTTCAACCTATTTATAAACCAACTAGCATTTTTTTTTACTTTTGCTACTTTTACACCATAAAAACTGTTTGATAGAAAAAAAAATGTTTTTGTATCACTGTATTCTGAGAGCTATAGCGTTTTATTTTTTTGCCAACAGAGATGATAGGTGGTTTCTTTTTTGCAAAACAAGATAACGTTTTCAGCAATACCATTTTTTATTTATATATGCCTTTTCCATCACATTTAAGTCCACTTTTTTCTAGCTATATAATCAAAACACATATAGTGTTTTTGATATGTTTTTTTAAAAAATGTTTTATGGTGTTCACTAAAGGGGTTAACTACTATTGTGACAATTTTATAGATCGGGTTGTTCCGGACTCGGTGATATTATATTTGTGTACTTTTTTGTATATTTCTTTTTTCATATGGATCTATATTTATACAATTATTTTTACGTGTTTTTAGCTTTTTTTACTTAGTCCATATATGGGAAATTTACTTTTATCGTTCTGATCACTGGTGTAATGTATTGCAGTGCACCAGCATTGCAATACATTATATCTGTCAGTGCTGCACTGACACAAGCCTCTGAGATCATGTTCCTTGCATGGTCTCAGAGGCTTGCCATAGCTGGTTGACCCAGAGGTCATCATTGAATATATTTGTTAGTTCATATTTAAATAGTAGGATGTATAAATACTTTAAATTCTGTAACTAGGATAATCCTTACCATGTGTTAGATAATCCTAACTATTCCTTATCTCAGCAATTGCTAGGCAACAGGAAAATCATGTAAGAGACTTCTTCTAGATGAAAAACAGTTTTACCTCTTAAAAGTGAGCCATTTATTTCCATTATACATACAGATTGTGGAGAGATTCACAGTTAAGACATGAGTAATTCACGAAGCTGCGTACATAGTGTTAAATGACTTCTTTGGTTAACAAGTAATCAGATCTAATTCATGCAATTGCATGAGCCGTCCAATCAATAGACACAGATATTGCAGAGGATATAATATCCTTTCACCTTGAGTACAGTGCATTAATTTACCTTATAATCTAAAAACCCATTGATTTCACAAACTCTTCCTAGGCTTACATACTGTGTACATCAAATGTGTTTAAGTTTATTGACCTTCCCTTCCCTACTGCGAAACACAAGGGGCAAAAGAAATCCAATCCTTATGTACTGATGTCAGGTTAATTTCTCACGTACAGTTCAAGCCTTAACATCATAACATGTCCTACTTTTTCTTCATCTTGGTATTATTATCCTTACTTTGTAGATCTTATTTTTTTGGTAAGGGATTTAAATTAATTACATCCCCAATTTCAAAAGAAATGTGCACAATGTAAAGAAACAAAGAATGTTATGATTTGAAAATCTTTGTATCCATATTTTATTTACTACATAACAGAACACAGATCAGAAAGTGAAAGTTAAACAAAGTTAAATTTTTCCATTTTATTTGAAAATAAAAAAAAAAAAAAAGCTCATTAAGACATTTAGTACAGCAGCGCATCTTAAGAAAATTTAAACAGGATTAAAATTCTTGAAAAATAAGTGGTACTAATAAAAACAGCTTGCATATCAATTTTCAAGTAAGTCACATGACTGTGTATAAAAAGAGCATGCTGTCCGACTAATCCACCTGTTCCCCCGCTACTCCCCGACCTCTCCACTCTGTTAATTTCTTCACTGGCTTCCCATTGCCTAACGACTCCAGTTCAAAACCCTCACCATGACCTACAAAGCCATCCACAACCTGTCTCCTCCCTACATCTGTGACATAATCTCCCAGTACTTACCCGCACGTAATCTTGAACCCTCAAAAGATCTCCTTCTCTACTCCTCTCTCATCTCCTCTTCCCACAATTGCATTCAAGATTTCTTCCGTGCATCCCCCATACTCTGGAATGCTCTGTCCCAACACCATCAGACTCCTACCTTGACAAGCTTCAAAAAGAACCTGAAAACCCACCTCTTCCAACAAGCTGAAACCCTCAGTCCACTATAGTGCCACACAACCATCTCTACCCTCACCTACTGCATACTCACCCTTGTCTGTAGACTGTGAGCTCTCGTGCTCAGGGTCCTCTCTCCTCCTGTTGCAGTCTGTGCCTTATATTGTTTATGATTATTGTACTTGTCCCTATTATGTGTACCCCTTTTCACATGTAAAGCGCCATGGAATAAATGGCACTGTAATAATAAATAATAATATTAGAATGGCTGAGAATCTCAGAAGGAAAGATGATCAAAGACTGCATCTACAAATTGTGGAACATTTCATAAATGTTCTCAGTGTAAAATTCCAAAAAAAATTAGTGTTCAGATAAAAATGACTCTGAGGTCAGATGAATCAACATGCAAAATTCTATTCGGAAACCATGGACTTAAAAGAGAATCATCATCATGCATATTGGCACACACTTGAAAAGCTGCCATCTCTTATGGTATGGGGTTGAATTAGTGCTTATTTCATGGGCAGCTTACATGTCTTCAAAGAAACTATAAATGCTGAGAATTATATGATGGTTTTAGAACAACATAACCTCCATCTAGACGACATCTATTTCAGGGAAGGTCTTGTATATTTCAGCAAGACAACGCTAAGGCATACTATACTTTATACTGCATCAATCGAAACAGCATGACTTTGCAGAAAATAAGTTCAGGGGGATGCACTGGCCACCTAAAGTCTAGACCTTTCACTTATAGAAACATTTGGCACCTTATAAAATTAAAAATCCAGCAAAGAAGACCCAGGATTAGAGATGAGTGGACCGGATGAAGTTCAAGTTCGGCGGGTTCAGCCATACTTTAGATAAAGTTCAGTTCGGGACTCGGACTTGACCGTAACTCTATTGGAAGTCAGTGATTGAGCAGTTCAACTCTCTGCCAGTCCCAACATGTAGTCAACCATAAACAGAGCACTTCTGGAGGAAGGAGGGCTAGGTTTTTTTTTGCACATTACATCCGATAATGTTGATTTTATCCCAAGCATGAACTCTTCAAACACTGCAAGGTATAGAAGTATAGCGATGCTCACTGAAGTGGTTTGCATACATAAAGCATCCAAACTCCAGACTCGAACACTGATTTTTTTGTAATCCTGTGTTCAGTGCGAAGACCAATCTTTGCTGTTCAGGTCTGCTCATCTCTACCCAGGATTGCTGTACAGTACTTAGTGCCTCTTTTTTCTCTGTCGTCCAATGCACACATTCTATTCGGCCTTTTTGCTTGCAGACCAGGGTATCCGGGTCAACTAAACGTCATTTGTATCTGCACATGTGTGTCGGACTTCACTGAGACAATGTGCTTAGCAACATTGTGACATCACGACGTACAGCACACCAGTGACATCACTGTCTCAGAGGCCTACTGAACCTGGGAGCCAGGGTCTACAATGAGGAAAGAGGAAGAGAATGCACACGAGAGGGGAAGGAGAAAACAAGACGCATCAACAACTGGCCAATTGGTTGTGGGAATGGCAGGACAAGTGAGCAGTGAAGTGAGTATTATAATATGTTAGCCATGTATGCCTGGCCCTCTGTGGTTCAGCATAATGGAGGCCACAGCTAGCTGCCATGTTGCTGGATTTATGCCAAGCAAATTACAAAAAATACACGTTCTGTAGAAAATGAATTTTTGCTTTGAGAACAGATTAGAAAAAAAAGAGTAGGTTTCTGTATATATTTTTAACTAGTAAGGAAATAAAATGATCCCATTGTTTAACCTTTTTTCCTTGTACAATGTAGACAATGTTGGTTTGCTACTTTATAATTTTTAAACTGCAAAATGATGATCAATCCTGGAGGAATTAGAGATGCAATGTGAAGCAACAAAACTGAAAGGATGAAAAATTGCAAGACATCTGATTGTACATTTGTATCTCTAATGATTGACTTCTCTGAGCCTTGTTTGCACAGGTAATTTCATGGTGGCTAGCAGTGATGCCTTGAGAGAATTGAGGTCAACCCCTTGGAGCAGACATTCAATGATGCTTAACAGAACTAGGGTACAGTCATTTCTTGGCAGATAACAGGTAGCTGCAGTTTGGCCTAAGGTCGGACATGAAGTTAATTGTGATTTAAATTGTGTCCAGAGATCTAGTGATTGTAACACTTTTAATTAATTACCTTACAATATATAGTGCATGTACTGTATCAACAGTATGTGGCAAATTTCAGGCAGATGTGGAAAAAAAATTTAACAAAAATGCCTTCACAAATACAAGTAGTAATAGGTTTTTTTTAATCAATTAAGAAAATGGAAAGTAAGTAAACAAAGGAGAAATCTAAATCAAATCAATATTTGGTGTGACCATCATTTCCATTTATTATTATTATTATTATTATTATTATTATTATTATTATTACTATTATTTATTTGTAGAGCACCTTTAATTTTAGGGTGCTGTACATGCAAAAAGGGGTTTACATACAAAATGCAAATTACAATGAACAAACTTACATTGACAGACTGGAACAGAAAGTGAGAAAGCCTTGCTCGTTTGAGCTTAAAGTCTACAGGATAATAGAGAAAGATATAGTAGGTTTGGGGGGTCGTGGTAGCTTTTTGGGTGTAAGTTGGCAGCGGGTCATAGCATGCTGCAGAGCTTTGTTGAAAAGATGGGCATTCAAGTTCCATCTGAAAATTCCGAAAGTGGTGGACATACATGGAAATGTTGGGGTACAGAATTCCAGAGGAAAAGGGATACTCTGCAGAAGTCTTGATAGCTATTGGATGAGGAATATACAACTGTGGAGGGGAAAAAGAGAATTAGAGATTACATATGGGAAAATACTGGGAGATTTGTTTGGAGATGTACGGCGGAGGAGACAGATTTTGAACAACTTTGTAGGTCAATGTTAGTATTTTGAACTGGATACATTGGGAAATTGAGAGCCAATGAAGAGATTTGCAGAGGAGAGAAGAAGAGTAGCAAGGAGACAGGAGGATTAGTCAGGCAGCAGAGTTAAGGAGGGACTGGAGAGGTGCCAGAGTCTTAGCAGGAAGGCAACAGAGGAAGACATAGCAATAGTTAAGGCCAGAGATGATGAGGACATGCACTAACATTTTAGCAGTTCAGGGTTGAGGAAAGGGCAGATTCTGGAAATATTTTTGAGTTGGAAGTGACAGTAGTTAGTAAGAGCTTGAATGCATGGGTTGAAAAACAGGGCAGAGTCAAGAGTTACAACAAGGCATCACACTTCAAGTACTGGGGAAAGTGTTATATACCCCTTCACCCCTTGGCGATTTTCTGCATTTCATTTTTGTTTATTCCTTCCCTTCTTCTGAAAACCATAACATTTTTATTTTTTTGTCAATATTGCAATGTGAGGGTTTTCTTTTTGCGGGATGAGTTGTAATTTTTAGTTTTACCATAAAGTGTACTAAAAAACGGGAAAAAATGTTCAAGTGCGGTGACATTGCAAAAAAAGTGCAATTGCACGATTGTTTTGGGTACCTTTTATTCACAGTATTCATGATATGGTAAAACTGATGTATCCATATGATGCCTCACGTCAGTGCATACTTTTACTTTTGACTAAGGGGTTAAAAAAAAGTCAGAGCTTGTTAAAAAAAAAAAAAGAGTAGCACTTTTGTCAGTGATGCTTATTTATGCATCTTGAGCTGACATTTTTAATGATACCATTTTTGTGCAGATAAAACTTTTTTATTGCCTTTTAAAAAAAATTCTGACGCGACCAAACAAAGTGCCTTTGGCATTTGGAATTTGTTTCTCGCTAAACCATGTACCAATCAGATTAATTAATTGTATATTTTGATAGATTGGGCATTTCTGAACGCAGTGATATCAAATGTGTATATTTTTTATTTTTTAACTGTTATATTTTCAATGGGGCGAATGGCGGGTGATTTGAACTTTTATTTTTTTATTTTTTCATATTTTTACAAACTTTTTTTTAAAATTTTTTATTTATTTTACGAGTCCTCCTAGGGTACTTTATCACTGCATAGTCTGATCGCTTGTTCATTTCTGCTGATCAGAGCAGCATTGCTCTGAACAGCAGAAATGCAGCGTTCCTATGAGAGTTGACACTGTGTCAACAGATTGGTCCCACATGATGACTTAACGGGGCCACTGATGGTGGCGAGGAATAGTCAATCCACCTGTGCCTGTTAGTCACACATTTATGCTGAGCTCAGATCAGCAGAGATGTGCAGAGATTACTGCGGGCTCACCGACAGAGCCCACGGTAACCTGGGGGGGATGTGACCAATAATGTAAAAATACATAATTGGTCATGAAGGGGTAAATTATGATAGATAGATAGATAGATAGATAGATAGATTAGGTAGGGGCGGTAAGTGTAATGGAGAAAAGATTGTGAGTATGGTTTTGTCCACATTGAGCTTTTGGAAGTGAGAGGAGATGAAGACAGATATGTCTGTTAGACACTACGGGATTCTGGAGAGCAATGAGGCGATGTCTGGGTCTAAGAGGTACATTTGAGTGTCATCAGCATATAGGTGCTCCTGAAAGCCATAGGACTATATGAGTTGTCTCTAGCGATGGACAAATCCAAACTGTAAAATTCGGGGTCTTCTCAGGGAAGTCCATGTTACTGTTCGGGTTCTGCCATCCACTCTTCTCTTCGGCTATAAACTGAAAGCATCTGGTCTTAATAAAGTCAATGACCTTGCCTTGGGTGCAGCCATTTTTAAGTCGGCTCTGTTTGGACTGGCCAGCCACTCCCAGGCTAAGGCATCTGTCCTCATCTATTTCTCCACCATATCTATTGTGTCAGACATTTTCAGGAAGAAACCAAAGACGGGATAGGGGACTACAACTTATCTGGCTCCAGTGGACTGCAGGGCAGAATGGGGGTCGGGATGGCTGACTCATTCAGACAGGTGGGAGGACTTGTTCCTCTGATTTCTCTTCCTCCTCCTTTGGCTTGCTCCAGCAGACCAGTTTCAAAGGGGGCATTTTAGGGAGATCCTAAGGGGCTTTAACCCTTCCTTCCTTCTCGGTGGTGAAATCGGTCTTCACAGATACTGCCTCCGCTTCAGGAAGCTCCTCTCCCATCCCGTCCCAGTGCTGGGTCTGGACCTTGCTGCAGACCTTCCTGGGTGCTGTACCATCCCCCATGTTACATATATGGGGGGCGCATAGTACATGCCTGCTGCTCCAGGAGCACGATGGTCACCTGCGGCCCCAGGGTTCATCAACCGGATGATGACCTCCAGCTCCACATCACTTCTGGCGTAACTCATTTTTTTCATATGCACTCAGGTAATCAGGGCAGCAAACTGCTGCTTTTTCTGAGCCTGACACCAAAGTGATGCCAGTCCATGATGTGACACTATCTTCCAGCAGGTATGCCCGCCCTCTGCTCTCACTGCTGGAGTAACCAAACACAGACAAAAATCAAACATTACCGACTTTTGAGAAAAGTGTTGGAAATCTGACGACGATCAGAGCTGGCCAAGGCATGTACCGAATTTCGAATTGACAAATCTTTTCTGAACAAGTTCACTCATATCTAATCAGCAGTATTATTAGAGAACAGATTATAAGTTTGATGTTGCAACAGCAACAACTTTAAGGCAATAATCATTGTAATACACTATTCCTTTACAAGCAGCTCTCCCTACACTAAATGGAGCTATCAGTGGCATTATTAGAAAAAAGAATATATTTTTGAAGTAGTAGCAGCAAGCACTGTGAGGCAATAATTACTGTAATACACTATCTCTTGTCCAGCAGCTCTCCCTACACTATTTCGGGTTTAGAAAGAGCTGAGCAGCGAGTCACCAGGGCTTACATAGATCTGATGACGCGATGTGGCTGGCCAATCATAGTAATGCCAATAATGTACAGAATTACAGTGATTGGCAAGCAATCCTTGCTTGATTAGTGGCTGAAAAACAGCTGCAAAACGTGGAGTGAGGACTCGAGCACCAGGGTTACTCGATCAAGTATCGAGTGTGCCCAAGTATCCCAATCCTCAATCGAGTATCGAACAGTGACAAGCATGCTTCCTCTTCACTAGTCACTATGTGGCACCCTGGCCTAGCCAGGTCATCACAGATAACACACAAACACACCCACCCCCATTAGACAGTGACACCAGCCAAACAAAAACCCTTGTTGCCTCCCTCCATTGTCTGATGTCCACACCAGGTTGGGCGGAGTCAAGCGGTTGGCTCCACCCACCGAGAAGTTCACAGGCCTGGAGGCGAGAAAAGTGACAGTTTAGTCCAGGAGGTTGAAGTGAGAGGAACAAACACTTGGGTGTCTGGGTTTGTGGCCCAAGCACTGACGGCAAGGTTGGCAGACGGTGGTGGCCGTCTGCAGGAGTGGTGGAGCAACGCGGAACCGTAGGACCGGGGTCGGGCGACGGCCCGCCGGTACCGACCGGGGAGCGAAGTGAAGCCAGCACACACAGGCAGGGCCATCGGACCCGGACCAGGCTTGGAGCCGCCGACAATAGTCAGATCCGAATGTGACTGGAACCCCAGGGGTTTCACAACAGCATAAGTCCCGATTGAAGGCAACAGCCCACACCGTGAGGGTATACAGCTACCGCCTAAGGCTAGAGACCCAAGGGCCAGCGTCTGCGGGCAAACGGGCTCCTCCGGTACCCATACACCGGGGAGCGGACTACCATTGGGAATCCATAGTAGTCAGAAGGAGAACATCAAGGTGCAGGGAAAGACAGCCGCCATCACCTGTCTGGAGAGAGACACAGCAGCCGGCTGCGGGACCCGTCCATCCAGCCATTTGGTTTACCGAGGACTTTGTACCGTTCTTGCTGAGTGAGTACACCCGTGCCATCCGGCACCGCGCCGCGCTGTCCCAGCAACCCTGCACCTCACCAGTCCTGCCTCCCCGTCACATCATCGGGCCCCGGGACCACCGACCCCCACCCACGGATGGGGAAAACAACATCCCAGCTGCTCCCTACCATCGCTCCCGGGATCCCCATCACCAGCAGCGGTGGTGCCCATCTTCACCGTGACCCGTGGGTGGCGACATGGACTAAATCCCCCAAACCAACCACCCCTGTCACTCACGGGCGAGGAGCGCCGCTCGAGTCCCCGGATCTGGCCCACCGCTCGAGCCACCGAGCAGCCGCTTCCGCGCCGGACCCGAGCGTTAGCGAGAGCACAGCAGCGACAGCGTCCTCCCCGCCCACGACAACTTGGCGTCACGAACAGGATTGAACCCATCTAGTTACCAGTAGAAGTGCGCCTTGTGATCTTCACCGGCGGTGTCCGGCCGAAAATTTTGAAGCGCCGCCATCTTGGCACGAAAATCTCCTGCTCGAGCATCTTCTCCGATCAGGGAAGGCGCGAAAGTGAAGCCCCGCCCCCAACAAACGGAAGTGCTGAAGAGTACCAAGGGGGCGCGAGAGTGTGTCTGCCTGATGTAGCCGAGGCTATAAAAGCAGGGACGCCAGGACTCTGCAAACATAACCGGTTCCTGGAAGCAGCTTGCAACATGTCCGCACCATCAGAGAAGCCTGAATCTCTGGAGCCTGCCCCCGGGACGGCGGCTTGGCTAAACACCCAAGTGATGCTGTTGTGCTGCCGTAGCCGGGCTCAAGTACGGAACCTGCTATATCGCTGGACCGCTGAGATAGAGGAGCTGGCTGCGGTCGTGCGGGCGCATGAAATAGAAACCATGCTAGAGGAGCTGGTGAGAGACCCACACCCTTGTGTCCCTAGAGGACCGGCCGCTGCGGCTGAAGGATCCGGTCTACCCCTGGCCCCAGCAGGGCCCGACCCATCGCCTGTGCTGACCGCCCATACAACCCCACCCAGATCACCGTCTCCGATGGAGGTGGCAGAGTCCGTGTTGCCCCGCCAGGGCCCGGAGGCCTGAAAGGAAGCCAGCCCATCAATTGCTGGAGCGGGTAATGTAGAAGAACCGATAGCAGACCTCCATACCCCGGTCAATGACGGGTAACTTGCCACTGAGGAGCCACGAGTCTGGGCTCAGCTGGAAACCGTTACCGACCTGCCAAGTCCCACCAGTGGTTCCCTGGAGTCAGATGATAGCGGCTCGGGGGCTGAAACAGAGCCTGTCTCAGAGGAAGAGGGAGTCTTCGGCCTTTATGACATGGAGGCCACTTACATCCCTCGGACTGGAAATAATGGATACCAGGCAGCTCTTCCTCATCGCGCCTGCCGTGCGCTGGAGGGGCTGGAACCCGTGCTTCTTCACCTGGAGCCGGGTGAGGAGTACAGAAGTGAGCAGTAATGGCAGTGGTCCGCCGTTGCAAGCAGTTGTCCCCCGTTGGGACCCTCAGCAGTTTGATTGAATGACTCTAATGAACCGTGAACCTTTACCTGATTATCTGTGTGATTATTCCGGCCGTTGCCGGCAAATTGTCCCCGGAGCGACCCTATGTGTTTACAACCTGCATGAGAGAGTACTCATGGACATGGCTGAGAACTGGCAGGCCACCCACGGACTAGTGGGCTTGTAAATAAGTTGAAGGGTGATATTCCGTTCGAGCCGCCTCTGGAGAGGCAGATTGGAGGAAGGGCCCGCAGCAGAGCAGGCTGGGGCCCGGCCACCACCAGGACCGGTGGCCATCCTCCGGGGGTCAGAGGTCTCCCAAGGACGTGGGGTCCCCTGAAGTGACAGCCGGGTGCGAGTAACCGTACCCATTCCCGCTCGGGCAGCCTGAACCTGGACTGGGGTCAAGGGGTGCTGCCCACTTCTTAGGGGTAGCATCAGGGCTAGGTTGCTTGGGTGGGAGAGCGGAAGACATCCGTCCGTCCGTCAGTATTGAAAAAAAAAAATGTTATGTTTATATGTGCAATGTTTAAGTGTCCTTACAAGAAATGCTTATGTTTGAAATGTTTACCTGTTATTTATATTTTTACAGTTTTGAAAAATAAAACCGGTGATGGACAGGCAGCCTGCGGACAGTCTGCATTTCACCAAGGGGGAATGTGGCGCCCTGGCCTAGACAGGTCGTCACAGATAACACACAAACACGCCCACCCCCATTAGACAGGGACACCAGCCAAACAAAAACCCTTGTTGCCTCCCTCCAGTGTGTGATGTCCACACCACGTGGGGCGGAGTCAAGCGGTTGGCTCCACCCACCGAGGAGTTCAAAGGACTGGAGGTGGGAAAAGTGACAGTTTAGTCCAGGAGGTTGAAGTGAGAGGAACGAACACTGGGGTGTCTGGGTTTGTGGCCCAGGCACTGACGGCAAGGTTGGCAGACGGTGGTGGCCGTCTGCAGGAGTGGTGGAGCAACGCGGAACCGTAGGACCGGGGTCAGGCGACGGCCCGCCGGTACCGACCGGGGAGCGAAGGGAAGCCAGCACACACAGGCAGGGCCATCGGACCCGGACCAGGCTTGGAGCCGCCGACAATAGTCAGATCCGAATGTGACTGGAACCCCAGGGGTTTCACAACAGCATAAGTCCCAATTGAAGGCAACAGCCCACACCGTGAGGGTATACAGCTACCGCCTAAGGCTAGAGACCCAAGGGCCAGCGTCTGCGGGCAAACGGGCTCCTCCGGTACCCATACACCGGGGAGCGGACTACCGTTGGGAATCCATAGTAGTCAGAAGGAGAACATCAAGATGCAGGGGAAGACAGCCGCCATCACCTGTCCGGGGAGAGACACAGCAGCCAGCTGTGGGACCCGTCCATCCAGCCGTTTGGTTTACTGAGGACTTTGTACCGTTCTTGCTGAGTGAGTACACCCGTGCCATCCGGCACCGCGCCGCGCTGTCCCTGCAACCCTGCACCTCACCAGCCCTGCCTCCCCGTCACATCATCAGGCCCACTGACCCCTACCCACGGAGGGGGAAAACAAAATCCCAGCTGCTCCCTACCATCGCTCCCGGGATCCCCGTCACCAGCAGCGGTGGTGCCCATCTTCACCACGACCCATGGGTGGCGTCACGGACTAAATCCCAAAAACCAACCACCCCTTTCACTCACGGGCGAGGAGCGCCGCTCGAGTCCCCGGATCCGGACCACCGCTCGAGCCACCGAGCAGCCGCAGCAGCGCCGGACCCGAGCGTTAGCGAGAGCGCAGCAGCGACGGCGTCCTCCCCGCCCGTGACAACTATATGCCTTTGCTCGATGCTCACAAGCAATGTTCGCTATGAGCCGAGCAATCTGGAAAATCACATTAAGAGGCCTAGTTAAAGACACCTTTTTCTAGAGTCTGATATTCTTTAAATGGAATTTGTCAGGCAATTAATGTTGCCCAATCATGAATGATTGCACCTAGGTATATTGTTCTCTGAAATGCTCTGAATTTCTATGAGGGACAAAAGCTGAAGACAAGACAATTCTTGTGCTGCCCTTGGCCGACTCTTCCCAGTAATGTTGCAGGAGATTGACAGTTCTCTCCTTATGTATATATAGATGCCTCTCAATCATCTGTGCAGTGCTGTGAAGATCTGGCCAAGGGGTGGTCCAGATAAGTCTAGTTTTCTGCTATATTTCTCAGCTGGATCTTCAGATAATAATAAAGCTTTCTGCAATTATGCAATCAGGCTGGGATGCATGCTGCCAGCATTTTCAGCGGCATGAAGTGCCGGACAGGTGCCTTTTAATTCTATCATATTCAAAGTTTATTGTTTATATTTAATAGTGCTCTCTGGAGGAATTTATTTTTCAGGATTTTTGGATTGGTGCTCCAATGTACTACATCCTGCGCATGAAATATACACCAGTAGAGCGTAGGCATATCTCAGGTATGACCTAACAGAGATTAGCCCTATGAGCACAGTCTAATGATACAAATGTTAATCCCATTTTTTTCTTTTTACTTTAATACTTGAAAATATTCCATATTAGGTTCAATGTGACAATTTGTCAACACAAAAAACATTTACCCTAACACGGGGACATAGGTCCCTTTTATAACAAGTTTTTAAAGTAAACTGGAAGATCAAAGACCATGTTGTATGGTTGTCTACATTTATATAGCTCAGCTCATCAAATGTTAGTTCCTCTGGTTGCATTTTTCTTGGTTACTCAATGGGGGGTAAACAGTAAAAGAAAATGGCTATGAATGAAGTGGAAGATAAAAGAACATGGATATCCAAGTTTTTACATTTAAAGAGTTTCTTTTTCATCTCTGCATTTGCAAGGAAATTGTCTTAGTTGGCAGCAAGAGTGAAGCCAAAGAAAATTACGTAAGCTCAAAGAAAAGCAAAAGATAAAAGTCTACGAAGACTTAAAGAGTCACTTATCAAAGACCTTCTGCTCCACATGCTGGATTATACAAAGAAAACTGAAAATTCCCCTGAGCTGACTTATTAGGGAAATCAATATAGAAAAGATCATTAACTAGTGGTAGCAATGAAGAAGTCATCATATTATCTTCAAGTAGATATCAGAAAGATAAAATTCATGTGTTAACATGTATGTACATTACAGGAGACACTTTTGCTCTTCCTGTATGAGTTTGGAGATTTGGGCACATTTGGTAACATTTTTTTTTATATTTAAATGCATGTATTTTTGTCTGTAAAGCAGAGAATTAGGGTTTTTTATGTTTGAGTATTTGACTTCTATGGCTTCCATTTAGGACTGTACATAAAAGACTGAGGAACAAGTTTATTTACTGTTTTTTAGATTATAAGAGCCACTTTTCCTGCCACAAATGTGGGAGGAAAATGAGGGGTGCGTCTTATAATCCAAATGCACCTTACCAGGAGGGGGTGGAGAGGGGTTAAAGGAGGTAGGGTTAATGTTGGGGGCTGTTGCCACTCTGGTGGGGTCTGCGGTGCACTATGCTGTGGCCTGTGGGGTGTTGTACTGCGGCCTGCGGGGCACTGTGATGTGGTGCTGTGTGGCGCAGTGCCGTGTGCTGCTGTGCTGCACTGCAGTGGGCTGCTGTGCTGCCAGCAGTGAAGCAGGGGCAATTTAAAGATGTCAGCAGTGAGGGCTCCATTTGCACTCGAAGTCGGCGCGTGTGCAAATGGAGCTCTGGGCTCAAGATCTCACCTGTGCAGAAGCCACCTCCACCATTTGATCTCCCAGCAGCGCACTTAAGGAAAATGGCACACAGATGTGTCGCGTGCGCAGATGAGATCTCGATTCCGGGCACCATTCTTTTGAAGTCTTCATAGCCAACAAATACCGAAAAATAGGTTATTTTGCTTGCTTATGTGGTGCCATTCATTTCCACAGCTCTTTACAGAGAACATTACTGTCCCCATTGTGGATCGCAATCTAAATTTCCTTTCCATATGTCTTTGCAGTGTGCAAGGAAAGCAAAGTACCTGGAGGACACCCATGCAGACACAAGAACATACAAACTCCTTGCAGAAGCTATCTTGGATGGAATTTGATCCTACAATCTCAGTACTGCAAGGTTATAGTGCTAACCAATGACACACTATGAGTTAAAGGGAATGTTCAATAAGCAATCACCTGATCACAGACACAGGATAAATGATAAATGTTCAATCGTTGAAAGTCTGGCTTTTGAAACTTCCACCAATTCCCAGAATGAAGAGCCCAAAGGCCTTAGTGTGAAGGGAGTGAGAGTGGTCATGTTCAAAAACTAATGTAGTGCCCTTGAGGCTTCAGTCGCCACAGGATACTGCACCTCACCAGAGGTGCGGTATTCATCCTGGGTATGGAGGAGGTCAGTGCCAAAACACAATCCAACAAAACACACAGTCGCCCTCTCACTGGGACTGGGCTAGGGTAGGGACCCAGGGGGTGGCCATCACTAATGTAGTGGACTTCCTGCCCACTACTTCAGCAATCCGGGGGGTGGAGCTGCACAACGGGGAGTAAGGCGACACGCACACACATACATTTAGTCAGCAACAAGGGAACAAGTGAGACGTGGGAGAACAAGGCCGCTGAAGGGACAGCTGTGCCATAGCTCCCTCAGGACTGAGAGCACCAAACAAGGTGCGGAGCCCTAGGCTGGAGGGCACTTCGTGTCCCGCCAGCAGAATCCGCTGGGCAGAGGATTTCAAGTCTTCTGGCCCACACAAAGCTCCCGGGGAACAGTAACACATAGAGCCAGGAGTCATGACAACAGAGCGGCACCTGTAACGGACTCGTGCTGCCTTCTATACGGGACAAGGACGGAGCCCATCCAAGGACTCGGGTCCCAGCATAGCTTTAAGTCGCAGGGACCCACACAACACAGAGCAAGTAAGAAGGACTCACAGAAATAAACACCGGTTCTGACCTCCGAACTGTCTGGGATGGGCTGGAGCCCATGACAGCAGAGTCCAGCAGTCCAAAGGTGGTGACATCTCCGTGAGTAATAAACTTTAACTGCAACCGCTGTGTGGCCTGAGCTCTGCCTGTGGAGAGTTGTACCGACCTAGCTGCTCAACCATCTTCCCTAGGGGACACCTCCACCAGCAGCAGCTCCTATGTAAGCCGCAAACCACAGGTGGCGTCACGAATACAAAATCTAACTCCTTTATTGACACCGCTGGGGTCACGGAACCGGGCCTAGCCGCTGTGACACCCCACCCCTTGCAGCAGCCTGGTGACGAGTAACTCCCAAGACCTTATGGGTGCGTCACTAAAACTTTAGGCAATTGCCTGCTATTTACTTCTTTATTCACACAAAAGAATTTGGTGACCTCCATTCTCAGCATCAGTGGGAGTCTCACCATCTGAATGCCAAGCGATTATACACTTATCACCTATAATTTGTATAAGTGATACATATTTTTTCTGGGACAGTCCCATAAACATTGAAAACTGTCACTAAGTTTGTCTGATGGCTGGTTATGTAGCTAAAGGCCACTTTACACACAGAGATAAATATTTGTCAGATCTGTGGTTGCAGTGAAATCCTGGACATATTGTTCCATTTGTACACAGCCGCAAACCTGGCACTGATTGTCCACAATTTCACTGCAACCACAGATCTGCTGCAGATTTATCTCTGTGTGTAAAGTGGCCTTTAGTCTCATCTCTGCTCTCAGAGTCATCAATAATCTGGTTTTCTATCCTGAGTTATGATGTATATCGCAAATTAGCTTAGAAGAATGTATAACCAAAATTTAAGAAAATCCAACCAAAATATACAAACAATGGCCACAAACATCTAATTTTATTTCAGTTATTTTTTAAATCAGTAGTAAAGATGGATGCACTGTTATAAATTTTGCGTTGGAACCAGGAGTAACAATTTCCCCTCTGGCTGGGTGGTGGAGCTAAACCAGAGAGGTCAAAATTATGATCAAAGCATTGGGACATAAAAATCACAATCGTTTCTGGCTCACGACCCTTTAAGGTGAAGAAATAGGAAGAGAAGGTACTTTGGTTCCAATAAAGACCTAAAAAGTTTCACTTTCGAAGTGTAGAGTCATTGAAAATAATGTAGAGTTTTCAGTGTAGATGATCAGTGTACATTAAACATGTATGTACATATTACAATTACAGACTAAATTATTAACACAGAGTAAAGGGAAAAACATTTTATGTAATTAAACTCAGAAAGGAAATGTCCAGTTAGTTACCTATAGTTTTTAGCTTAAACATAAGACACAAATCTGTTTTTCAATTATTGGTATTGATTTTTCTGCCCTCTTATGCTGAAAATTAAATAATAAAATGCAAATTTGTGCACCTGGATAACTTGCAAAGATATCCCAGAAGGGTATCTTGGAAAACTGCAGATGGACAGATTTTAATATCGTACATTACATCAAATTACAGACTCAATTCTGCATTAGCAAACATAGATCTGCTCAGCTGGCAAAAATGAATTAATTAACCAATTAATCTATAAATATAAATACCGTACTTTTTTGCAGTCTTGTGATTTTATGGCTCTGTGAATTAATAGTAGGGCTACTAATAATCCTTTTCCATGGTAAGGTCTTGGCAATAAGGTCATGAAAAACTAGATATCAGAAAATTCTAACAGTGAATGATGTCATCAGTGCTTAACTTATGATAAATGACATCACATTCTAATACTGCACATGTCATGGCTCTATTGCCCAAGCTTTCCCTTTCTATCTCTACTGCTGCAGATCCATGATTGTATATAATATACTGAACCAAATGCTGCCATACACAATTAGACAATTCATGCTGAAATCTGATTGAACCATCCACATTCTCACCAGTGAAACAAACTCTGTACTCCAATAAATAATTGACAGCATGTCTACTTGTACAAAAGTTATTTGCCGACATCTACGCTTAACTGATACCCATCCAAACGTTACTTGGTTTGAGAACCATTCAGATTACTTTTTACTCTAAGGCTATGTGCGCACTTTCCGTCGTCCTACATGCAGTTGTAAACGCATGTTTTAGCCTTAATTGATTTTGCCAAAGTTGCCTTTTCCAGACATTTAGCGCAGAAAACGCATGCGTATTTACAGCGTCTTAGATGCGTTTTCAGCGCTTTTTACATGCTTTTTCCCTTGCGTTTTGACAAATGCGTTTTGAACATCAAGACACTACTAAATAAAGTTTAACCAGTCAAACAGAATGAAAAAAGAGAAAAAAAGGGACAAATCTATATTAATGGGAAAACTAATGGAAAAAGATATCTATATATATAATTGCCTTATTCTGTCTGTCTGTCTGTCTGTCTGTCTGTCTTGCTCCAAATTTGTGTCACCGTGACAGTGTCACCGTGACAGTGTCGTTAGAGTGACAACTGTCGGATTGGCCGCTGGGCTCAGCCTGGCCCCGTCCCCCCACGGATTGGCCGCTCGCCTCGGCCTGGCCCCGCCCCCCGCATGGATTAGCCGCTCGCCCCGGCCCTCCGCACGCAATCGCCCGCTCCAGTGTACACCGGCTCCCGGTACACATGTGCAGGGAGCCGGCATACGCTGACGCCTCGCTCGCTCGCCCCCGCCACATGTTGGCACACTCGGCCCCGACCCCGGTGGACATAACCTTGCGATGCTGGGATCGTGACGGAGCCGGTGTACGCTGGTAACCATGATACACATCGCGTAACTATAGGAAGCGCTTCCCCTAGTTACCCGATGAGTATCATGGTTACCAGCGTACACCGGCTCCCGGTACACATGTACAGGGAGCCGGCATACGCTAATGCCTCGCCCGCTCAGCCCCGCCCCAGCACACATTGCCACGCTCGGACCCGCCCCCGGCGGCCCCAGCATGGGGGATGGAGCACAATGGAGGGTGTGCAGCATGAAGGATGGAGCACGATGGGGGGTGTGCAGCATGGAGCACGATGGGAGGTGCGCAGCATGGGAGATGTAGCATGATGGGGGGTGCGCAGCATGGGGGATGGAGCACGATGGGGGGTGTGCAGCATGGAAGATGGAGCACGATGGGGGGGGCAGCATAGGAGATGGAGCACGATGGGGGGTGCGCAGCATGGGGGATGGAGCACGATGGGGGGTGTGCAGCATGGGAGATGTAGCACGATGGGGGGTGCACAGCATGGGGGATGGAGCACGATGGGGGTGCGCAGCATGGAGGATGGAACACAATGGGGGGGGTGCCACATGGAGGATGGAGCATAATGGGGGGGTGTGCAGCATGGGGGATGGAGCACGATGGGGGGTGCGCAGCATGGTGGATGGAGCACGATGGGGGGTGTGCAGCATGTCGGATGGAGCACGATGGGGGGTGCGCAGCATGTTGGATGGAGCACGATGGGGGGTGCGCAGCATGGGGGATGGAGCATGATAGGGGGTGCGCAGCATGGGGGTTGGAGTACAATAGGGGGTTCACAGAATGGGGGATGGAGCACGATGGGGGGTGCGCAGCATAGGGGATGAAGCACGATGGGGGGTGCGCAGCATGGGAGATGGAGCACGATGGGGGGGTGCAGCATGGGGGATGGAACATGATGGGAGGTGCGCAGCATGGGGGATGGAGCACAATGAGGGGTGCGCAGCATGGGGTATGTAGCACAATGAGGGGTGCGCAGCATGGGGGATGGAGCACGATGGGGGGTGTGCAGCATGGGGGATGGAGCACGATGGGGATGTGCAGCATGGGGGAAGGAGCACGATGGGGGGTGCGCAGCATGGGGGATGGAGCACGATGGGGTGCACATCTCCCCCCAAAACACACACACACCGCCACACGCGCACTGCACAACACACCACACACACACTAGGAACCACAAACACTGCCCTACACAGACACCCACACACACACAGACAACACCGCACACACACAACACCCAACACACAAACACCGCGGCATACATAAATATACGCACATACCGCGCAACACAGCCATTAAAGTCTCAGAGCAACCCTCATACCAGGGCTGGTATGAGGGTTGCTCTGAGACTTTAATGGGCTGGTATGAGGGTTTCTCTGAGACTTTAATGGCTACCATCCAGAGCCGGTCATCTTTGGCTCCATGTCCCCCTCCTCATCCAGTGTGATGACTCCCCTAACTATTTATCTGGGCACTTTTGCCATATCTACTAGCGTAATTTGGCTTTAACACTGAATTGTATATGTGTTAATTTGGTTTTTGTGCCCCGATATAGCCACCATTTTTCCCATGTCTATGTTCACAGATATAACATGTGTGTTGGGATATGGGGGGGTAACAGGACATTGTCATTTTTAATTAAGGTCTCTGTTCTTAAGTGCTTTTAACCTTGTAATGAATTGTCACCTGTCATAATAAAAACCTGTCACACTTTTGCACTTTAAAAGCTTGCCGTTCCTCTTTTCCCTACTATGTATATAAGCTTGTGCAGCAGGTGGGCCATTAAATTTAATTGGACCCCCTGCATTAACTGTCTGGTTTTGTGGAGTTTTCCTCTAATTAATTTAGATGGTGGTGGGTTTGCATAGGCAGAAGGCAGATTTCAGCCCAATAACAAGTGCTGATCAATAATATTAACAATTTACATGCCTTGTACATGGAGTTCCACGGTTTGAATATTGTCAGCCATTAGCAATGATTTTAGGGTCCACATAAATAATTTAAGCAGTCAAATTGTGGTGTGATTACATGGGACAATGATCAAACCGAAGTATAATTAAGAAGGTTTATTTAGTCAATCTTCAACTCATGTAATTGGGCCTTTACCCATTACTGTCTTGGATTGACAACAATTTAAATTGCCCCATAAGATCAACAAGCAGATGGTTTCTCTTGACTATCCAGACGTCATTAGCCATTTCTTTTTTCAAAAATGAGAACCGTCAGTATGACTTTGCTAACTAAAGTGTAGACAGAGCCATATTGGTGCTGTTATGCTGATTAAAATGATACCTGTGGTGAAGAATGGCACAAGCACAAAATTAAGCCAGGAAGACAATTTAGACCCCAGTGTTAGAGGGGCTGGGGAAGAGCTGAAGACACTACCCACAATCCTGTTCCACAGTCCCACCCCAATGCAAAAAGCTGTGATTCCAAAATATCTTCAAACACTTATTGCACAGAATTCTGGAGATTTTGTGCAATAAGTGTTTGAAGATATTTTGGAATCACAGCTTTATGCATTGGGGTGGGACTGTGGAACAGGATTGTGGGTAGTGTCTTCAGCTCTTCCCCAGATCCTCTGACACTGGGGTCTAAATTGTCTTCCTGGCTTAATTTTGTACTTGTGCCATTCTAGCTGCACTTGTGCACATTGATCTTCTGGTACTCTTTAGGATAAAGGTGGAGGTGGTGGTGCATGTGTAGATTGATCTCCTGACGGTGTTCAGTAAAATGGCACCAGTTGTGGTGCATGCGCGAATTGAGATCTCAGCTCGTCATTGAGCCAAGATCTAAATCTGCCCATGTGACTCCACTGGCACAATTTTCCTGAAGACTACCAGGAGATCAATGTGCGCAACCATGACTAGGATGGCTCAATTGCAAAATGCAAGCCAGGGAGGTGATAAATACATCAGAGGCAGAGGAGGGGAAGACACTGCGGCCATGACGGGTGATGTGACGCGAGACTCACACAAGTAACTCACAAGTGTGACTCCGGCCTTAACTACAGTTTGGCCGAACCTGGTGAACCAGAACTTCCACAGGTGTTCTCATTCCTAGCTAGAACCCAAACCTATGGAATACAGTGTATTTTCTGGATAACAAAAAAGTCAATGGTAGAAGTACAGATACAGTTTCAATAGGGGCTAGATCCCTCACAAGGCAATATCATTATTTTAATATGCAATATTATGGTGAGTAATTCAATTTAAGAATAAACATTAACAAAATTAGCTTTTAAAGTATATTATCTGCTATATTATGATACATGAAAGGAATCATAGTTATTACAATGCTATAAGATGATTATGTGAAAGACTGGAGAAAGCACTGTACTGATATGAGAAATAATGAATCATATATGGTATTATCTGAATAAATCTGACATAAAGGTATATTACTATAACACTGCTGTCCGGAGCTGTCCTTCTTGTAAATATATTTTAGAAGATAGACTTTCTCTCGTGTCGTGCACCTCCATCATCCTTCTTAGTAAAAGTGCATTCCATCATTAAATATTTGTTGAGGACTGCCTGCTTCCACCTGCAAATCCCATCCACAAAATTATGTTACTCAATTATTAAACACAGTTCAGCTGCATTGGAAAACATCACAGTTCTGCGTACGCCTTGTTTCGTGTGACAATGATTGTTAGCTCCTCTGGGCACACTCCCCCGCATAAGAAAAAAGAAACTTAAAGATTTATGTTTGGTTATGAATTACTAATGAAGTCTATAGAGGGGCAAAGCAAGCTGTTGTATGTTTTTTTTCTACTTTTTGTATATTAAATTTACTTTATGTCAGCCAATGCAACTAACAAAGACTAATCTGCCATTCCCAAGAGGGCAATCATCTGTATAGAATGAACTAGATATAGTAAGTTTCCCAAAAGAGTTCAGTGCCCTAAAATGGGTGCAGAAAGCTATGAGATTCTACCAGTGGTTCTCAATCCAAGGTATTGTCAGAAAGTGAAAATATTTTAGTTTGGTGGTAGTGTTGGGTGTAAGACCCACACTGATCTTATATTGATGACCTATTCAAAGTGTAAGGCCTCAGTTCAACTTGCACTTTGCTTCTGATGTGAGAGCATTAGGTTGATGCGATATGCTAATGACCCTCGGCTCCCGCTCTGATGCGAGCGAGAGCCGAGGGTCATGCGACTGTAATCCGATTTTCTGATCGGATCACAGCTGCGGAGGAGAGTGATAGAGCACTATCTCCCTTTTTCAGCGGCCTGTCTGTGTGTATATTGGACTGCACTAGGATGACAATCAGGCAAAAAGACTGCTGTAACACCATTGTAAATGTGAAAAAAATACACAATTATACAAAGGGAAAACTGCACTTTATATAGATTGTGTATTTTTTGGCTAGCACCCTGTTCACATTTACAATGGTGTTCCAGCAGTCTTTTTGATTGTTATGCAGTTTTTTCTGTCTGAGAACCCAGTCCTGCCCTTTAGCTATGTTTATTCAATTTCCTATATAACCAGGTCCCTGGCTTCCCATACACAGCAGGTTTCAACCGCATATAGAGGTAACATTTGGTTAGGTACTCGATAAATAAGAGATTACCGTGAAGTGGTTATCGGGCAGTAATGAATTGATCAATACATTAGGTAAATATCTCTTTTTTTCAAATAATCCTCAGCAGTCATGCAATGTCACATTTTTCAATTTTTTCAATTTTTCGTATGGCTAATTGTGTTTTCCATTTCTTTATGTATTATAGAGCAGTTATGCTTATTCATATTTCTCTGACTTTGACGTGCAACTTTCACTTTATATAGATTGCACTAGGATGACATCTGAGAGCAGTGCGATATCTCACACACACACACACACACACAAACACACACACACACACACCCCAATAGACCTGTATGGGTGCGTGTAAGCCGAGAATCACTGCCAAACGCAGCATACTGCGATTCTTTTCTCATGCCAACATGGCAATGGCAATCACAGATGGACACTGCCCCATAGTCTTGCACTGGTGTGAGTGCAATCCGAAGTTTTATCAGATTCCACTCATCCATGCAAAACGCAAGTGTAACAGAGCCCTTAATGATGGAATCAATTATCAGGAATTTAATCCATTGGCTGGGTCAGCTCAGGACACTGTGACCGCTGGACGGTAGCTATTCAAATCTTTTACCTCCTGGCATTTCCACCTTTTCTTTTGATAAGCTGGATTGGTGTGACATCATCAGTATTGGGTGATATACACAGAGCATCATGTCAGCCTGGCTAATTAAAATAAAAGCTGACAATACTGGGAGGTAAGGAGCTTTTCAAGCCTCCTGCCCAGCGGTCACAGATTACTGGACTTGTGTCCTTAAGATGTAGTCTCCCTTTAATATAATAGGATAGCATCATTTTTAGACATGGTATAGCAGCTGTATTAGATTAATTTGCATATAAAGCTGTTATTTAGTATTTTGATTTTGGTATTATTAGAGCACTCTATGGCAGTATAAAACATAGCACTGCCCAACAATGTTACCTATACATTTTATCATATTAGTGATGTACACTGACTTTGATAAAGATACCTAAATGGCAATGAATAAAGCCAAAATAATATCATTATGTATTGAGCATTAGTATTACACTGATGAGCAAAAAAGTAACAATAATTTGAACTTTTGACTACCTGGCTCCATATCTCACCATCCACTATAGCTTTGAATGTGAGACTACCTACATTTTATAAACAATCATCTTGGCTATCTCATACATCAATTTGACTTGAAACTATTTAGCATATGATTAGTTATGCAGATTCTTGTCATGTCACTGCATTGTTACTGTTTTGCTCCTGGTGGTGGAAACATCTTTTTCTTCCTGTATATTGTACATTACAACCTATTATCATATTCTCTAATAGCTCAATGTGTTATTAAGTTGATTCCCTAGTGAATGGTCACTGATTCGAATCTAGGAGCAGCCACAAAGAAGATTTTCCCAAAAACTAGAAACGGTATCATCCAGCTCATCGATTCTCTATGAAATAAAGGTAGTCTCATGTTCGAAGATGTACTAGATGGTGAGATACGGAGTCTGAAAGTCAAAAGTTCAAAACATTGTTACCCTTTTACTTGTTAGTGTAAGTGAAACTTAAAATGAGACACTGTATGAAATGGTAATGTCATGGTTCACTTTTGGCTCTGCTCTATGCAGAGCCATTCTGTCTTAGGTGTTCTCTTGTTGTCTGTATTCTCCGGGTTCAGGCTCGGTGAGAGGGGACTATTCAGTCGTGCCTCATTCCGGGTGATTGCTCTGCCTTATCTTGGAGCTGTCTCATCTGGAATAGTAATAGTTCCAGCTCTGCAGTGTATGCTTCTGGTTTTATGAGTTGTTCTGATCTTGTCCTGTTACCTTGTGTCCTATTCCCTGACCTCTGTCCCTCCCATATTGTCTGTACTCCCTGTCTCCCTGACTTTTGGCCTGTTTTGTGACCCCAGCCACGCTCTCTCCTCTGTACCTTTGTGTCCTCTTGGCTTCCGACCTTATCTTGTGCTCTGACCGCGGCTCTGCTTCCCTTTTGTATCTGATGCTACTTCCTAGATTACTGACCACCGGCATGCATGTGACCTCGGCTTCTCTTGGTCCTCTGTACTAACATGACCTCCAGGGTTCTGACTCTTAGCTTGATCAACTACTCTGCAGACCATCCTCGCCTTGGCGCCTCACAACACCTAAGAACTCTACACCATTCCAGTGTACATGCGCCCCCTGATGGTGAGTGTTACAGGTTATTTGTAAACTGTATGAAGGTATACAATGTGGGAGAGTGAATTATGCAATATCAGATTTATAGACTTATCACCAAGACCGATGGGCACTCTACATGCCATGTATAGATGAGAAGATGGAAAAAAAAATTCTCCATCCTCTCCATTCTGTCTGTCCATGGAAATCGGATTGTACTCTTGTGTCTTCTGGTGTCCAAGGAGTCATTGACTTGCATGGTTGCGTATTGGATCAAACTCGGGCATGCAGCGATTTTTTCCTCAGACCAGACATTGGTCTGAATGGGTCCCCAAGAGAGAGCCTATCATACCATTTTGTACTTTACGGACTCTTTTGTATTTTACGGACTTTTCTCTAGGCATCACACTGTTGGAGCCATCCAGGAGGCTTGGCACCTTATGAACTGTTTAAGGATGCTATTTTGGTCACCAGGAGCCTGCTTTTTTGAGGAGGGAGATGATGCCCATCCAGGACTGTCCGGATGACGGCGCCCAGGAAGAGGAATAAACTTCTTCCATGTCCCTCGTCTCCCCTCTATGTCTTTTGTCTATCAATTAAACTTCAGGCCAACATTTTGTTGGATGTCCCTAAGACCGAAAATATAACTAAGTGCATGATCCCTTAAGCGGGCTTTACACACTGCGATATCGGTCCCGATATCGCTAGTGTGGGTACCTGCCCCCATCTATTGCGCAATACGGGCAAATCGCTGCTCGTGACACACAACATCGCCCAGACCCGTCACACATACTTACCTGACCGGCGAACCGCCTCCTTTCTAAGGGGGCGGTCCATGCGGCGTCACAGCGACGTCACTGAGCGGCCGCCCAATAGCAGCGGAGGGGCGGAGCTGAGCGGGACATAACATCCCGCCCACCTTCTTCATTTCGCATAGCGGCCGGGAGGCAGGTAAGGAGAGCTTCCTCGTTCCTGCGGAGTCACACGGAGCGATGTGTGCTGCCGCAGGAACGAGGAACAACCTCGTTACTGCTGCAGTAACGATTTTTGAGAATGGACCCCCATGTCACCAATGAGCGATTTTGCACGTTTTTGCAACGATGCAAAATTGCTCATCGGTGTCACACGCAACGGCATCGCTAATGCGGCCGGATGTGCGTCACAAATTCCGTGACCCCAACGAGTTCGCATTAGCGATGTCGCAGCGTGTAAAGCCCCCTTTATTCATACATTGGGGCAGTTCTTTATAGCATCTAAAGTACAGAATCTCCTTTGTACCCTGATTTGTGGAAAATATATTTGAGGGGCATCAAAGGGTTTCCAGTAAAATGTACCCCTCAGTGTTTCAAACTTCAGATAGAGCTGGAAAGTATCATGGATTTTTTACTTATTCGCCTCAGCCTAAGGGATCCATATAACCAACACATTAACCATTAAGTCATATGTATTATGTACAAGAATAATGCAAATATGTTTCATAATTGAATATGTTGCACATAAACCCAAATTTGTATGGAAAAAGGACCTGTTTGCTTTATTTTACGTACGTTGGCGATTCATTAAAACAGCCTTACGGGAAGTAAAAATAAACCGCATAAGAGTCGGGAGATTTCATTTCACATATAACAAGATTAGACATCAAATGTACCATATAAGTTTCAGATACACAAAGCCCGAGGTCCAAACTTTACAGAGCAGAAAATTATGAAATCTTGTTCAAACTTGCTAATGTCCACACCAGTCTCTACACAATAAAGCAAGGATATAATAATATTTATTCAAACCATTAGACATAATTTACATTTTATAACAGCATTCTACTCAGGGAATCAGGGAAAATTTCATTTTCATTAAGCATATCTTGCATGGTCTAGGAAGAAAATGTATTACCGTACTTGCAGAAGTTATTTTTTAGATTGAAATTTACTGTCAGATATAATTGCTTATATTCTATCATTTAAAGAAGTTTTACAGGATTTACTAAATCAGATTTACAATATGAAATTTTATTAAACATATAAAACCACCAGCTGAATTCCCATCCAAGCCGGTACCCCCACCAGCCCTACAGTGATAATGACCCCTCTTATCAGTCAACTAACTCAACAAATAAATGTTATTTCTTTATTTTATAACATTTCCTATTCTAGTGCTGAATTTAAAAGCAAATAAACAACAAAAAAAACACTGCATAGACAGCTGGTGCTGACTGTGTTATACAGCTGGCATCTGCCTGTAAGGCCTAAGACACACGGCATGAAAATCAGAGTGAGTGGAATGCGATAAAACATTGCATTCCACTCGGACCAATATTAGCCTATGTGCCAGCACCCATGAGTAATTATTTTTTCAGCCCTAATCGGACTGAGAAAACAATCACAGCATGCTGCGACTGTAATGCGTTCCTGGTTTCTCTCGCACCCATTCAAGTCTATGGGGTGAGAGAAAAATCGCACTGCACTCGCAGTACACCGGTGTACCGCGAGTGCAGGGCGAGAATGGCAATAGCTGACTACAGAGGAGAGAGGTAGATAAATCCCTCCCTCCTCTCCGCAGCGCCGGCCCGCCCCTCCTCAGCGCCGGCCGGCCCCCCCGCAGTTGAGGTCCGATCGCATGATCGGACTTCAGTCGCAGCGACACTCGGCTCCCGCTGTGCTGCCAGTGTGAGCCGAGTGTCATGGCGAGGATTGCATTAGTCCCCCGTGTGGCCCCGGCCTAAAAGTAGCGACAGGAGCTACCTCCAATTGCTAGACTTTAACCATTCAGAGAACGGTGTTAATCACTGACAGTGGACTTTAATGGTTTTGTAAGCCTTGTACGGCCATTTGGGCACTCAGTGGTCCTGTGGCTGGGCTTTCTAAGAGAGTGTTCATGTCCCTATATACTTCAATTGTATTATACTGCTGTATATAGTAAAAAGGATAGAAAAATCAAAGGTTAAACTCAGATAGAAAAGCTAAAAAACAAAGTGAAAATGTTGAAAAAATATTTTAGAAATATTAAAAAAGCAAAAAGAATGTTTGAATCACCCCATTTTTCACAATTCAAAAGGAAAAAAAATAAACATATTTGGTTTTGCTGTGTCCATAAAAGTCTGCATGAAAAAAAAAATATTGCTGTTTTTTAAAGACTACACCTACGCATAAAAATGCAATTAAAGGTGTCAAACTCCTCACATTGATCTAAATAAAATAGATATGGGTCTAAGAAAACGCCAACAAAAAAGAAAACATTTTTTTTCAAAAAGTAGTGATGAGTAAGTAGTCATGAGCGAACCAGTGAAACCATGGATATTTGGGTTCACCAAAGCAGCACGGACTAAAAAATAAATGGCAGCCGAACTTGACCCCAGACAGCAAATCCCATTCAAGTCAAAGTCAATGGTAAAATGGCTGCAATGAGTGCTAGAGGGCTACAAATGTAAGTTACAGTAAATAGTAGTAAGAGCAGGATAGTTATTAGTGATGAGCGAGTACTAAAAAGCTCGGGTGCTCGAAGCTCGGGCCGAGCCTCCCAAGATACTCGTGTACTCGGCCCGAGCAACAAGCCCAATGTTATCCTATGGGAGACCCGAGTATTTTTGTGAAATGACCACCGGCAGCATGTAGAAACCCTAAAAATGGCACAAAAGTCTCCGAAGAGCGCTCAAATGACATGGCAACAGCATGGGGAAGACCCCTTGAAGCATTTATCACTCAAAAGTCACAGCTGTGAACAATTTAGTCCGCGTTTTACGCCATTTTTATGGACTCACCAGAAAACCTTCCAAAATGACACCAAAATGAATTTTCATGGCGGAAATGTTAAGGGCACATAACCAATAGTGAGATAGAGCTAATGTATGTTACTTTTTGAGATTACTGCATGAAAGATTTTACGTAAAACATTGTGTGGCACTCCGATGTCCCTGAGAAGAGACGTACATAAAGGCCTCTGAGTCTAATGTGCCCATTTTGAGGAAGTGAGTCTTTGTAGTATTTTCCTTTGCCAGGGCAGTCCAAAATTGTGAGGTTTACCAATGACCCTGCATACAGACGTGCATGAGGGCCTGTAAACCTGAAGTGCCCATTGGAAGGAAGTGGGTCTATTGTAGTATAGCCCTTAGGCAGGGCAGCCAAAAATTGGGAGGCTCCACGTTGTCCCTGGATAGAGACGTGCATGAGGGCCTGTAAACCTGAAGTGCCCATTGGAAGGAAGTGGGTCTATTGTAGTATAGCCCTTAGGCAGGGCAGCCAAAAATTGGGAGGCTCCACGTTGTCCCTGGATAGAGACGTGCATGAGGGCCTGTAAACCTGAAGTGCCCATTGGAAGGAAGTGGGTCTATTGTAGTATAGCCCTTAGGCAGGGCAGCCAAAAATTGGGAGGCTCCACGTTGTCCCTGGATAGAGACGTGCATGAGGGCCTGTAAACCTGAAGTGCCCATTGGAAGGAAGTGGGTCTATTGTAGTATAGCCCTTAGGCAGGGCAGCCAAAAATTGGGAGGCTCCACGTTGTCCCTGGATAGAGACGTGCATGAGGGCCTCAAAACATTGTTCCCATTGCAAAGGAGCGGGTCTCCTGTCGTTGTAATGTCCATTCTGCAAAGAATGGGCGAAAAAATTTACCACTGGGGGTATACCTGAAACAAAGGCCTAACTCTTGTAATGGTCATCATGGTGGCGCATGAGGAGAAGGAGGAGCAGTCCAGCGATTATCCAAAGTCCAGAAGTGTGTACCCATGGGTGACTGGAGGTACATGGCAAATTCCCGTTACAAACTTTAAATTCCGCTCTCATTTGCTGGTGGTGTGGTGAAGTCTGGCCCAATCCAAACCTTGTTCATCTTGATCAGAGTCAGCCTGTCAGCATTTTCAGTTGACAGGCGGGTGCGTTTATCTGTAATGATTCCACCTGCGGCACTAAAAACACGCTCTGACAAAACGCTAGCGGCAGGGCAGGCCAGGACTTCCAAGGCGTAGAGAGCCAATTCATGCCACGTGTCCACCTTGGATACCCAATAATTGTAAGGCACAGAGGAATGTCGGAGTACAGTTGTTCGATCTGCAAGGTACTCCTTGAGCATCTGGGCAAACTTAGGATTTCTTGTGGCACTACCCCGCACCTCAGGGGCTGTGGTACGTGAGGGGCTGAGAAAACTGTCCCACATCTTAAAGACTGTTCCCCTACCTCTGGCGGATTGGACTTGTGCCTCTCTCGGCAGTGCTTCCAGCTTGGGACTGGTGTGGAGGGTACAGTGGATGAGGATGCGCAGGAGGAGGAGGAGGCTGAAGAGCATGACATTCCGGAGCTGTAGAGTGTGGGTGAAACACTGACTGAGGTAGGGCCTGCAAACCTTGGTGTGGGAAGGACGTGTTCCGTCCCTCGCTCAGACTGGGTCCCAGCTTCCACAATATTAACCCAGTGTGCCGTCAACAAGATGTAGCGGCCTTGCCCACAAGCACTTGTCCACATGTCTGTGGTTAGGTGGACTTTGGGTGAAACAGCGTTGTTCAGGGCACGTGTGATGTTTTGTGACACGTGGTTATGCAACGCGGGGACGGCACACCGGGAGAAATAGTGGCAGCTGGGGACCGAGTAACGTGGGACAGCTGCCGCCATCAGGTCGCGGAATGCTTCTGTCTCCACCAGCCTAAAAGGCAACATTTCCAGCGCAAGCAGTCGCGAAATGTTAGCATTTAGAACTGTGGCATGTGGGGTGTTGGCAGTGTATTTGCGCCTGCGTTCAAAGGTTTGCTGAATGGATAACTGAACGCTGCGCTGGGACAAGGACGTGCTTGATGATGGTGTTATTTCTGCGTAGGCAACTGCAGGTGCAGGACCGGAGGAGGCTTGTTCGCAGGCAGCATGGACAGGGGATTGGCTCGCATGCACAACCAGCGAAGACGTAGCAGTGACATTAGCAAGCACTGCTCCTCGACTCTGTTGTACTTCCCACAAAGTCGGGTGCTTGGCTGACATGTGCCTGATCATGCTGGTGGTGGTCAGGCTGCTAGTTTTGGTACCCCTGCTGATGCTGGCACGGCAGGTGTTGCAAATGGCCTTTTTAGAATCATCTGGATCCAACTTAAAAAACTGCCAGACTCGGGAAGACCTAACATTTGTACAGGCACCTTGTGTCGTGTTGTTGTTCCGGGGAACGGTTGCCTGACTTCTGCCTGGAGCCACCACCCTGCTTCTTACTGCCTGTTGGGATGCTACGCCTCCCTCCCCCTGTGCACTGCTGTCCTCGCTCTGCATATCCTCCTGCCAGGTTGGGTCAGTTACTGGATCATCCACCACGTCGTCTTCCTCTTCCGCACCCTGCTCCTCCTCCTGACTTCCTGACAATTGTGTCTCATCATCGTCCACCCCTTGTTGAGACACGTTGCCAACTTCGTGAGAACGTGGCTGCTCAAATATTTGGCCATCTGTACATACGATCTCCTCATGACCCACTTCAACATGAGCTGGCGAGAGGCCAGAATGTGCGAATGGAAACGTGAACAGCTCTTCCGAGTGTCCAAGTGTGGGATCATTAATGTCCGAGGACGTGTACTCAGCCTTGTGGTAGGAAGGAGGATCAGGTTCTGAAATGTGCGGTGCAGTATCACGGCTACTGACACTTGACCGTGTGGAAGACAGAGTGTTTGTGGTGGTGCCAATCTGACTGGAAGCATTATCCGCTATCCAACTAACAACCTCTTGACACTGGTCTTGGTTCAAGAGCGGTGTACTGCTGCGGTCCCCAAGAATTTGGGACAGGACGTGCGAGCGACTAGATGTGGCCCTTTGTTGTGGCAAAATTAGAGCTTGCCCAGGACCTCGGCCTCTGCCTGCACCACCATCACGTCCACTTCCTTGTTCCTTGCCAACGCCCTTGCGCATTTTGCAATGCTGTGCTGACGTGTATTCACTAGACTTGGGCGTTATATCAAAGTTTGTGCAAATCGTGCACCTGTACGCTGCCACCGACAGGCACACACGTGCGGTTTTTAAATGCAAGCACGGACGCACTAAGAACCTAACACAGGTTTTAGGAGAAAAAATTAATGACGAGAATTCTGACACTATCAGCCACTGCTGACTGACGTGTATTATACACTACACTTGTGCGTTATATAATAGTTTGGTAAAAACGCACACAAGTGCACCTGTACGCTGCCACCGACAGGCACACACGTGCGGTTTTTAAATGCAAGCACGGACGCATTAGGAACCTAACACAGGTTTTAGGAGAAAAAATTTATGACGAGAACTCTGACACTATCAGCCACTGCTGACTGACGTGTATTATACACTACACTTGTGCGTTATATAATAGTTTGGTAAAAACGCACACAAGTGCACCTGTACGCTGCCACCGACAGGCACACACGTGCGGTTTTTAAATGCAAGCACGGACGCACTAAGAACCTAACACAGGTTTTAGGAGAAAAAATTAATGACGAGAACTCTGACACTATCAGCCACTGCTGACTGACGTGTATTATACACTACACTTGTGCGTTATATAATAGTTTGGTAAAAACGCACACAAGTGCACCTGTACGCTGCCACCGACAGGCACACACGTGCGGTTTTTAAATGCAAGCACGGACGCACTAGGAACCTAACACAGGTTTTAGGAGAAAAAATTTATGACGAGAACTCTGACACTATCAGCCACTGCTGACTGACGTGTATTATACACTACACTTGTGCGTTATATAATAGTTTGGTAAAAACGCACACAAGTGCACCTGTACGCTGCCACCGACAGGCACACACGTGCGGTTTTTAAATGCAAGCACGGACGCACTAAGAACCTAACACAGGTTTTAGGAGAAAAAATTAATGACGAGAACTCTGACACTATCAGCCACTGCTGACTGACGTGTATTATACACTACACTTGTGCGTTATATAATAGTTTGGTAAAAACGCACACAAGTGCACCTGTACGCTGCCACCGACAGGCACACACGTGCGGTTTTTAAATGCAAGCACGGACGCACTAAGAACCTAACAGGTTTTTAGGAGTGACAATTGCTGAGAAGTCTGACACTATCAGGACTGTTTTAGACTGTGTACACCAGCCCCAGATATGATGAAGGCTGGTATACGGTCACCACTAGGAATGGCTATATACCCTGCCTGCCTGCCTGCCTGCCTGTATACTGCTACAATAGTCCTGACAAGGACTCTTTTGGTCACTAGCCTGTATTCAACCTGGCTATACCCTGCCTGTATACAGCAACAATAGTCCTGAGAAGGACTCTGCTACTTTACTCCGACCTGGCTATACCCTGCCTGCCTGTATACAACTAGAATGGTCCTGAGAAGGACTTTTGGTCACACTGTTTGCAGCCCTGCTACGGAAATAGCTATAAAGGGCCGCAAACCTTTCCCTGAAGCAGCGACACTCTCCCTGCACTGACTGTCTGGATAGCTGTGAGCAGAGCACAGCGCGCCCGCCGGTATAAAGGCTCGGTCACGCTGTCCAGGCCGGCCAATCACTGCAATTCCACAACTAACAGGGCTGTGGCATTGCAGTGGTCTGCCAGCCAATCCCTGCATGAGGGCTGGCTCTCAAAAGAGCGCCAACATGCAGAAATGAAGACCACGAGTACAGCACGAGTATCGCGAGATTACTCGGTCCCCGCCGAGTAGACCGAGTACAGTGATACTCGTGCGAGTACCGAGTAGTAACAAGCATGCTCGCTCATCACTAATAGTTATACATAACATGTTTTCTGGAGGATCATACTGCAGTCAGACTCCTTTCTGGGCATGCTAGTAAAGGTTAACCAATATTCAGGGCTTCCTCTGCCCACCCTCTGTGCCAATGTCTGTGATTGGTTGCAGACTGCTATATATGCCCCCACCCTGTGTCTGTATCTGTGATTGCTTGCAGTCAGTTTGCTGTATGGTAGTGTAAAGAGAAATAAAGAAATAATTTTAAAAAATGACATGGGCTCCTGCAATATTTTGATAGCCAATGTAGGTAAAACAACAGATACAGGCTGCAGCCCCCACTTTGAGCTTTACCATGGCTAAATATCAAAAAAGACTGTGTAAGGTCCCCGCCATTTTTATTATTCAGCATTTTTCCAGGTTCATCCCGATTGCCCTCAGCAAAAGTTGAAGCCACTACTGTTGGATTGCGGGTCACATACGTGTTCCACAGTCCGACAATCCGGCTGCACTTTCACTGAGGGCAGCGCGGGAGCCACGATTGTGACCTCAGGTGGCCAGACTGTTGGACTGTGGGTCACGGCAGTCTATAAGGTCAGGTTACCTGTGGTCACAGGTGGAGGGCCGTAGGAACCTCCAGCTGCGACCGCAACTAATCTGAGTGACCACGCTGCTGATTGCTGCGGCTCATTGACTGCCTGAAATAACAGTGTGCTGTCATGTTTTATGGCCTCAAGCTGTTAGTTTAGATGTCGTAGAGCTGGAATCATCATGAGATCTGGTGTGGATTACATCGTACCTGGGTCTTTTGGGGCTTAGTAAAGTAGAGAAATAGGATTTTTGTTGTATTTAATTTCAAATAAAGTTTTTTTTGGAGTTTGTGTTTATTTCTTTAAACTTACAGATTAGTAATGGGGGCAGGGGTCTCATAAATGTTTCCCATTACAAATCTAAGACTTAGTGGCAGCTGTGGGCTGCCATTACCCCTTATTACCCTGATTGCCATTGCACCAGGGCAATCAGGAAAAGCCAGGTAAAGTTCCTGGATTGTCACATTTAATGAATGCGACAATACTGGGTGGCTACAGGCTGTTATTTTTACACTGGCAGAGCCAATAACAATGGGTCTCCCCAGCCTGAGAATACCATCCCCCAGCTGTTGGGCTTTATCTTGGCTGGGTATCAAAATTGGAGGGACTGCACGCCAGTTTTTTTAAATTATTTATTTATGCCTCATGCGGTGTGGTTCCTCTTATTTTGATACACAGCCAAGATAAGCGCATGACTGGGGTTACAGGAGTGCCTGTTGCCAACAGGCATTATTATGGGTAAGTGCTCCTGACGTATTTTGCACAAGATATTGCTATAATTAATGAAATATTCCTGTAAAGTAGAGCACAGTCTGCATGCACACCCCATTGGAGCTATATGTCCTCCCCCTTTGTATTCTGGCAACTCTCTGGCACCATAGCTAGTTCATAGTCTGCACCATGCACTTTAACCTTGTATGTGATATCTTTGTTTGTCTGCATATATGTTTAATAAAGTATATATTTTTTATCTTACATTTTTTGTGAAAAAAGGCTCCAATTCTTTATAGGTTAAATGCTTCTAGGGGAGTCTTCACGGTTTTTAAAACAGTAGTTATGAATCCAGTTCCTGGTCTAGACTGGTAGCTACTGGGGTACTTTCTGTAGGGATTGAGATGCGTTTTCTATTATTTATTTTGGCTGGGTATCAAAATTTGAGGGGGACGTACGCCGTTTTTTAAAAATTATTTATATAAATAGTTTTTTTAAAAAGCCGCAAGCCGATCCTCTTATTTTGAAACACAGCCAAGATAAACGCATGGCAGAAGGCTGCAGACTAAGGGGTACTTTGCGTTTCCCTTTTTGTATGGAATTACTGAAAAAAATTAACTATTTGATGATATTCTAATATATTGAAATGCACTTGAGATAAAGCTTACAAGGACTCATGTAGACCAATAATGGATTTTCCTTGGTGAAAAAAGGAGAGAGAAGAGCTCTAACTCAGTGCACGGTGGCTCAGTGGTTAGCACTACAGTCTTGCAGCGCTGGGGTCCTGGGTTCAAATCCCACAAAGGACATCATTTGCAAGGAGTTTGTATGTTCTCCCCATGTTTGCGTGGGTTTCCTCCAGGTTCTCCGGTTTCCTCCCAGACGCCAAAAACATACAGATAGGGAACTTAGATTGTGAGCCCCAATGGGGACAGTGTTGCCATTGTATGTAAGCGCTGTGAAATCAATAGTGCTACATAAATGAATAAATATTATTAATTAAATTTGTAAAACTAATATTAAAAAACTATTTTCATCTAACAAAGTTGTGCTGTGGGCACAGCTCCAGTTGCACTATGGTGGATACCAGCAGGTGCAGCCAACTTGGTTGTCATGATGCAGGACAGGTATTCCCCGCTCCAGAGTTTCCCAGACCTGGCCTGGTCATGTCAGGGTTAACTCCCATCAGCCTCATTCCGGTTTAAGGAGACACTATATCTGGTCGCTGCACTTGCATTCCTGTGCTGGTTATAGCTTTGCTTTGCAGCCTGTGATTGGCTCTGGTTAGAATTCCTATTTGATCTGACTCCTTGTTACCGTGCCCTGACCTGTACCCTCCTCCTTCATCTTCCTTCCCATGTTTGTGTCTCCTCACCCTTCAGTCTTGTCTTCTGTTCCCTGTGCCCTTTGGGTTTCCCTCTGCATACCTGATCTCCTGACATCCGACTTTGTTTCTGTTTTATTACATGATTTTGATCCTCCCTCTGCAGTGACTTGACTTCCTGGCTAGACCCTGACTGCGTGACTACTCTATTGCCCCCTAGTGGTTCACCTGTAAACTGCCTACTGCAGTTACTCTGCTGTACTTCAACCTCCTTTCTTCTACAGTGTTACTTTGACTCTCCTTCACTTCTCTACTACCACCTAGTGAGGAATACGCTGTACTACGTCTTGCCAGCCCTTTGTGCAGTGTGACATTGGTATACTGTGGAAATATCCTCCATGGAGAGTTCCAGCAGAGCTGAATGAAATGAAACAAAACAGATGAAGGGCGTTTCCATCGAGATAAAAAGGCATTTGGATCTGATAAGTGTAGATAAAACAAAAGTATTTGTAAAAAAAAATGCTTTTTTATTGAAAATATACTGTTTGTTACAGCTGCATCCAGCCTTCATCACGTTTACATCAGATATACACCTAAGGAAGGCTGGATGCGGCTGTAACACATAGTGTTTTTTCCACTTATAAGTATTTTTTTACAAATACTTTTGTTTTATCTACACTTAGCAAATCCAAATGCCTTTTTATCTCGACAGGAGCAACCTTCATCTGTTTTCTTCCACTTCAATGATTCCTCTAGGACCTAAAAAAACATGAGCACACAGAAATGCCTGCCGTTTTTGATATAGCAAATGGAAGACATTGATCTTGGAATACAACAGTTTTCATAGAAGGGATGTCCTCCTCCTTTTTTTATGTTCAGAAGCTACCTAGCAATGTTAAAAAAAAACAAATAAATAAAGTATATTCACCAACTGACTTCACTTCCAGTCTTCCAGCTAACCAACCTGGCCCCTGCAGGAAAACAATGTGAACCATTGCGGGCAGTCCAGAGACTCAGTATAGGATGTATAGAGGTGGTCTTAAGGCATTACTCCCCAGACTCCCCAGCATTACTCCAAAGACACTACTTCTCAAAATCAATTTCAATCCAATCATATTTTAAAGTTTATTAATTACTCTGTTCTAGAGTTAAATAAATCTGCTGTAATTGGATACACAGATTCACTTTATTCAGGGAAGGAGAGTCATTTTGCACTATAAATAGAATCTTTCGAGTTTTTCTAAGATTTTCTTATATAAATAATAAACTGATATACTCACCTCTCCTTGGTACTCCCCATACCTTTCACGCCATCACTATCTGTCTGGTCCTGCAATTAGCTTCTCTTTCATGTTCTTCTTGCTGTGGATCTTCTGGAAGACGCACATGCCAAATAGGTGTCATAGTCAGGAGGGGCTTAAAGGACGTCATTGATGACTTGTGCAAACCCCACATGATTGCATGAGTTGCAAACCACTCTGTGGGGTCTAATCAGTGGTAGTGCCCACTGGAAATCTGGAGAGTGAAAAAGGAGGCTGGACTAAATGGAGGATCTGGCTGAGAGTGCTGGAGGAACGGGTATGGGGAGAGTTGAGAAGATTAAAGGGAATTTGTCAATAGGTTTTTCCCTTATGAGCTGCGGCACTCCCAGTGAGCCCTTATATACAGCATTCTGGAATATTGTATATAAGAGCCCAGGCCGCTTTATAGAAAGTAAAAAAGACCTTTATTATACATAGCTAGGGGGACAGTTAGATCCAATGGATGTCACTGCTCTCAATCCGGCACCTCTTCCATTTTGTGTGATCGCTGTCTTCCTTCTCAGCCCCCTGTGGATAACGCATCTTATGCCATCCACAATAGCCCACCATTGCGCTCCTGCGCATGTGCACCTTGATTTGCCATGCTAATGGTAGAACAAAGTACTGTAATGCACAGGCGCGAGGAAAGGTCAAAGACCGCCAGCGCATGCGTACTACAATACTTAATCTACCCTCAGCCAGGCAGATTAAATTGCGCATGCACAGGAGCACAATGGAGGCATTCTACGTCAAGGAGGACGGTGATTGCACAAGATGGAGGAGGCAACGGACCGAAAGCAACAACGCCCATTGGACCGGACCGCCCCCTAGGTGAGTATAATAAAGGTCTTTTTTACGTTGTACAAAGCGGCCTGGGCTCTTATATACAATATTCTAGAATGCTGTATATAAGGGCTTACTTATAAAGGAATATCCTGATGACAGGTTCCCATTAAGTGCTTATTTTTAAGCCGAATCCCACAAAACTGAAATTGCAAAATTTTGGGGAAATTCATAGCAAATTTTATTCATTGAGAATCAATTTCCTCATCTCTACTCTCATTTCATTTGGCAAGTGTGTCTAATAGACTAATAGATCAATGTTCGCACTTTTGTACTGCAATTTTATTTTCTTTCTAATCTATGTAAGATTGGCTATAAAGGACGGTTTCTCTTCCATTTATCATTATTTGGCACTGTACCCTTTATCACCACCCAGTCTGCCTTGGCACCACAACTGGCAGCACAGTAGAAAAACAGCAATCAGAGGTGCCTCCATGATATTCTCCGCTCCCAAGTGTATTAATCATCCAAAACCAATATTTTGTTGGAGAACCTCTTTACATTTGAAATTCAAATATATGAAAATAGTATAAATATAATAGAAATAGCAATAGTATAGTAAGTTAGTAGTAACCCAGTGTATCCTTAATTTTATACATGAATTAACTTAGATTCAAAGCAACGTGTTCAACATTTTCAGTCTTATTCTCAACAGGAAGAACTACTTGATTAAAGGTTTAATTTACTCACCAGCAACAAAAGGTTTTCAATTACCCCCTGTTTGGTTTTAAACTATTAAGGTAGTGAGGTTTCTAATAATTATGGGAATTTTCATATTGCTCTGTTACTGTGCGAAGGCGTTTGATTATAGCTACAACCCCTGCACATGAAAACTTCATTATAGCCTGTTATTAAATCCATATTCCAAAGGCAATGTACAGTTTTGTATTTTAGCTTGTAATGCAGTTTATTGATTTATATAGCATAGCTGCAAACTAAACTAAAGTTTAAGAATTTAGGGCACTAATTGCTTAAATCTACTTAAATCAGATTCTGATGAAGCAAATCTAAAGATTTCTTTAAGTATGACTTTATAATGCAATTGTATTATAAAATTTTATTATCATTGAAAGAAGGATTGGACTGACCTAACAGAATAGTAAATGTTCCTTTAGTGGGTTTATGCTCTTATAATCCCATGTGGAGCTAATTTGTAGCCAATCGCTTGTACTAGAATATGTATATTTCTTTGACTATAATCTATTAAACCTTATTTTCCAGTTTCTACAATGATAACCATTAAGAAGATTATCATGAAATTAAAGATGGATTTGTACATGTCCTTTATAGGTAGAGGATCAGAATCATACCCTGTGCTGGTCACAATAGCTGTCATAAACTCTTTTCGTACAGGTTAGCATAACTGGAATTTTGCAGGAAGTAAATCCAGCGCACCAATGCTTTGGTGTCATGGAACAGAACACCCATAAGAACCATCAACATGAAAAACATTTACTAATTTCAATATCAATCAAGCTTTGAAAGGAAACTGAAGACCAACCTCTTCCGAAAAGCCTACAACATGCTGTAAAGGGTGCTTAACACGCTGCGACATCGCTAGCGATTGCTAGCAATGTCTCGAGCGATAGCACCTGCCCCCGTCGTTCATGCGATATGTGGTGATCGCTGCCATAGCGAATAATATCACTACGGCAGCATCACACGCACATACCTGCTTAGCGATGTCGCTGGAGACACCGAACAATCTCTCTTTTAAGGGGGAGGTGCGTTCGGCATCACAGCGACGTCACAGCGGCATCACTAAGCGGCCGCCCGATAGCAGAGGAGGGGCGGAGATGAGCGGCCGGAACAGCCCGCCCACCTCCTTCCTTCCTCATTGCCGGTGGAAGCAGGCAAGGAGATGTTCGTCGTTCCTGCGGTGTTACACATAGCGATGTGTGATGCCGCAGAAACGACGAACAACCAGCGGCATGCACCACCAACGATATGAAAAGGAGCGACGTGTCAACGATCAGCGATATTTGACGTTTTTGTGATCGTTGATCGTTGCTCCTTGGTGTCACATGCTGCAATGTCGATAACGACGCCGGATGTGCGTCACTAATGACGTGACCCCGACGATATATTGTTAGCGATGTCGCAGCGTGTAAAGCACCCTTAATCCTCAGTCCGCTATAGCACCACACGATCAGCTCTGCCCTCATCTTCTGTATCTTCACCCATCCCTTGTACACTGTGAGCCCTCGGGGGCAGGGTCCTCTCTCCTCCTGTACCAGTCTGTGCCCTGTATTGTTTATGATTATTGTATTTGTCCCTATTATGTATACCCTTTTCACATGTAAAGTGCTAAGGAATAAATAACGCTATAATAAATAATAATAATAATAATAATATTTACCAAACTTCTTCCAGTTATGATGAAAAATAGATCCAGCACCATAATTCTAGATAAAAGACTTCTTCTTTATTAGGAAAAATTCATGAATTTAGCCCCCATAGAAATGCACAATTCAAATGCATGGTGAATGGGGGACACACTCTAGTCAACGTGTTTCAGATGATAAGTCTTAATAATTAATTAAATCATGATTAAAAATTATTATTTCAAATACCTTGATTAGCGTGTTCTCTACTCACTATGCATTTGCAATGTGCCATTTTATGGGATTTTCATATTAAAGCAGTCTTTTATCTAGAATTACGTTGCTGGATATCTTCCAGTTGTATTTTTCTATATAACTTGAAGAGGTTTGGTAAATATTGGTAAAATATTGATAATTTAATTGCACCTACAGTAAAAAAAAATAGTGGGAATAATAGATTGGTGCATAGTGGGGATAACAATGTTTTATTTCCTTGTAAAAAAAAGCAGGGCAATTAGACAAGATTATACAAAATTCTAGCACACTTAACATGCTGATCTAAAGGATTTATTTATGTAGTAATATGCCCATGTAGTAAAGTATATGTGGAGCAAATGAAATAACAATTGCAAAATCTGATTGGGGAACTTATAATTATATCTAAGTTACTCAGTCACCCTTTGTCAAAACACTATACACTATACATGGAGGTTCATTCTCGGGGTCAAAAGTATACAGTCTGTAAAAATTACACTGGAGACAGAGTGATTATATAAAAAGTATGTATGAATTTTGGAATAGAATATACTGTACCCACATGAGTTAAAACAGTTAATTAGAATTATTTGCATTCGAATAACTTTGACATGTTAGTTGGTTTTTGGGTATTTTATGTTTGTTTGCATGTTTAATGTAATAATGCAAATTAGCCAAATGCAGAGGTCCTATGCCTAAAAATGGGGTAGCTGTTTATTACATGTGCTATCCCTGATTAAGGAAAGCGAGCATCTCAGAAACGCATTGGATTATTTGGTGCATGCTACGTATTGTAGTTGTTTTGATGACACAGAAACCTACAGCTCCATTTTTATAAGAATGATATTTGTGGAAAGCACCCCCAGCTGAGGCCCCATCCACATACACGCTATGGACTTAAATTGCACATTACAAACTTTGGATACCATTACCAACCATAATACCTTTGGACAATTACCAGCTGTGAACAGGTTGGCTAATCCTTTGTTTTATGTGTTTATTAACTTTATGGGCATTATATTAACCTTTATTGTCATTTGCACAAGGCGTCTTGTAGCTATATATTTTTTTCAATTTTCCAGTCTCTGGTGGAATGAGAATACTACTTAGCTATAGGTGATACAAATAGGTGTACAGTATATTGTATTAATAGCTCCAATGGACAAAGTCTAAAGAGGTTTGGTAAATGTCAATTATCATGTTCTTTTCTTGCCTTCCATACCATTCAACTGGCACTAGAAAGTCTACATACAGTGGTAGCCAATGGCTAATAATGAAACTTTAAGAAATCTAAGATCCCCCAGATGATCAAAGTTACTACCAGACCATGGACTCACATTACCAATATTAATGATGTTATTTTAAAGAGGTGGTTCACAATTTTTCATTACTGGCCACATCGATATTATGTTGAGAAACAAGGTTTATCTCAAATTCATTGTGTTGCCAATAGTGCCTGTGAGCGGCGTTGTTGCGGTCCACTCACCACCTTAGCTTGACCCCCGAACTCCGTTACCTCTGATGTCCTGTGACGTCACATCAACTGAGGCACTGGGACATGCCTCAGTTGACATGACATCATCAGACATCAGAGATCACAGAGCCCGGGGATCTTGCGTACGGGGTAAGATGACCGAAATAGCGCCGCTCACAGGCATTATTGGCAACACAAGGTATTTCAGAGAAACCTTGTTTCTCAACATAATATTGTTGTGGCCAGTAATTAAAAGGGGTGAACGACTCCTTTAAAGCTGGCCAAATTTGAGTAAATAAAAATGATCCATTATGAAAGCCAATATGAAACCAGATTTCACAATAATCTGGTTTCATTACTTAATAGATTTCTTAGAACCTCTCTACCAGGCGATGCCAATTACAGTTTGGTGGCTGATCTAGTAGTTTCTGCCATCGCTGAACTGTCATAGTCAGCATCTGGGAGGGAGGGATAAAAGCACATGATCGCAGGGTAGACGCTCATGAAACATCCTGTTGAACTGTAAGCAGAAATTTCACATATTGCGCTCCAAAAGCAACAAACAGGATATCTATGTAATGAAGTGAGAGCACTATATTAATAAAAAAATCGTAGAATCAAGTGAGCTCATGGATTTCACTAGCTGTGTGCCAAATTTTTTGAGTGGCATTCCTTTTTTTAAACCCTTATTTTTAATTATTTTCTCCCACAATCTACTACGCTCTGGTAACAGAACTAGAATTTGCTTTTAATGACCATGTACTTGTAAAATTGTGCAAGAAAACGTTTTAGAAATTATTTGCAAGACAATGGAACTTTCTATGTAGATTTTCATGATGAAATTTTATAAAACGTCTTTTAACACTAGAAGTCCCAGGAATTTCGAGCTCCATAGAGTTTCAAAGGTAGAAATGTTAAATGACCCCTCTCTGGGACTTCTAGTGTTAAGAGCTGACGTTCTCTTTAAGCTAGGAAAATTATTTATTTTCTGGGTAAATTTAAAAATTCTGAGCACTAAACATGATTAAAAGTACATAAACATTTTCATGTGATTAGTATTCCCATTCCTATTGCTTGGTGGCTGTCAATTTTGTTACCGTAGTCCAGAATAGACCCTAAGGGTATTTCTAAGGCATTGCCTAAAGGCAGCTGTCACAGAGACAGGTTTGTTTGTTGGGGGTAGGGAGGGAATTGTCATGTTTTGTTAAAGAATACTTTTAATATTCATTGTAGCAAAAATTTCTGTCTCTTTTGCCAGTTAGATTTCTAAATACTAACATAAAGCAAAGCATTCAGAGTAACCGAAGTATAAACATAGGGTGAACTTATAAAACCAGCTTTTCACAGCTGGGAATAAAATTATATCCCATATATTATATATTTTTAAAGCATATGGCACATTGTAGAAATGCCACCCAGCCCTTCCAAAGACGTAAGAACGTTCATTTTTGCTCATTTTTTTGACCCATATAAAAAAAGCAACTGCATGGTGGCGTTGATATGGTGTCTCATATTTTTCAAGATCACTTCTTGCAAATGTCGCGGGCGGGGAGGAGGGTGTCAGCACACCGCGCTCACCCCTTTTGCTCGGGTCCGGCAGCTGCTCAGTGGTGGCTCGAGCGGTGGGCCGGATCCCGGGGTTTCTCGAGCGGCACTCCTCGCCCGTGAGTGAAAGGGGGTTTTGGGATGTTGGGATAATGTCCGTGACGCCACCCACGGTTGTGGTGATTTGTAGCACCACCGCTGCTCAATGCGGGGATCCCGGGGATGGTGATGGGGAGCAGCCAGGTCTTGTGTTGCCCCTCCGTGGGTAGGGGTTGGTGATCCCGGGGCCCGGTGATGGCTTGGGAGGTGCAGGGCTTGGTGGGCGCAGGGACGCGGGGGCAGCGCTGTGCCTTGCGGCACTGTGGTACTCACTCAGCCTGAGACTTGGACACAGTTTGTACGGTAAACCAAACGGCTGGTAGGACGGTCCCACAGACGGCTGCTTTGCTTCCCCGGTAGGTGACGGTGATGTCCCTCTTCCTTGCACCTGTATGTACGGATGGTTGCGATGGGTCCCCACCGGTAACCCGCTCCCCGGCTTCAAGCTGGGCCGGAGGAGCACTACACTTTGCCCGCAGGCGCTGGCCCTCAGAGACTGGTGCCCTGGCGGTGGCGGTGCCTCTGTTGTACAGGTTGGACTGTTGCCTTCAATCGGGACTTGGTTGTTGGGGGAATCTACGTCCCCTTCACTGACGGATTCGGCAAATTTGGCGACTCCTAGCCTTGCCGGGGTCCGAGAGGCCCCTGCCCTGGTGCTGACTGTCTTTCGGAACACTGCTCCAGGCCACCGGGCACACAGCCAACGGGGTCCTTCCAGGAACTTCCAAACGGTCCCCCTCCGGACAGTCACCGCCGTCGCTGACCTTGCTGTTCTGGCCCTACACAAAGCTGGGCTCTCAGGCTTTCCTTTCCTCTTGCCACCTCACTTGCTTTCCTCCTTTACTACTCCTCTTTCCTCCACTTTCACTTCTCTTCTCTGCTCCTCACTCAACTCCGTTGTTTACTCTTGCCCTTCCCGGGCTTAACTGCCTGACACTTCCTGCCTCCAGAGCTGTGAGCTCCTTGGTGGGCGGAGCCAACCGCCTGGCCCACCCCCTGGTGTGCATCATCAGACTCCTGGAGGAAGGCAACAAGGATTTTTGGTTCAGCTTAGGTGTGCCTACCTGGGATGTGGGGTGTGGTGGTGTTGTGACCTGCGACCCCTGGCTTGCCCAGGGCGACACATTCCCCCTTAGCAAAATGCAGACCGTCCGCGGGCTGCCGTCCTACACCGGTTTTATTTTTCTGTAAAAAGGGGATAACAGGGTTAAACAACATGCATAACATTTTTAAATTCTTCCCAAGACGGGAGGCACATTTTACTTTTAACGTTTCAACGGTATACGGTCACGGTTTCCGCTCTCTCCCACCCAAGTAACCTGGCCCTGATGCTGCCCCTAAAGCCCAGGCAGCACCCCTTGACCCACAGTCCAGCACACGGTACCCGAGCGGGATCTGTCCTTCCCTCCAGAGGGTAGCCACCGGTTCCTTTGGTGGCTGGGCCCTGGCCTGCTCTGCTCAGGGCCCTCCCTCCAACCTGCCTCTCCGGAGGCGGCATTGCGGAAACGGTAACGGTACCCAACATATTTACAAGCCACTAACGTTTGTGGTTGCCCTGCAAAGTTCACGGGCTTGTCCATGGATAGTTCCCATGCATTTTTAAACGGTCCCCACGGGGACAACGGTGCCGGCTCCTGCCGGTTGCAAATCACACGGTGAATCAGGTGAAAACTCGGATAATCATTTTTCTTATCATTGCAGAACTTTCAAAACTTTTCAAACAAACAACAACTGTGGTGGTCCCAACGGGGACTGTGCAGCGGCACTCCGCTGCCTTTTGCGGCTCAGCAGTCCATTCTTACTCGTGGGGCTCTAGTGCCACCTTCACACGGTGCACCGCTCTGGACACCAATGGTAGCTCGCTGCAGGCGATCTTCTTCCATATTCATGTGGGCATGCACATCCGCTCTACACCCCTCTCGGGCATCGATCTCCCTGCGCAGCTGCTGTTGCCGCCGCTCCCAGCCGGGAGTACTTTCTGTTTGCTCCGGTTCAGCGTGTGCGGTGGACGGACCCAGCCAGAGTCCCTCCGTGTCGGCTACGACCGGCACCTTCAGTAATGAGGGACCCCGCTGTGACATGGCCTCCTCTGCCTCCTGGCAGCTGCATCCCCGCCGTGCCTCCGGTGCATCTTTGCTGACGGGCTCAGCCTTTGGCTTCTTCCATAGAAGCGGTTCAGGGTGGTCATGAGCTTCTGCTGCAGGTCGGTCCGCCGGGGCGGATTGGCAGGGTACCGCTACTGGTGGTGGTGGTAGCGGGCCTAGTGGCGGGGCAGCAGCAGCTAACGCGGGTAGCGGGAGAGGCAGCAGGGTGAACGGGTGTAGGCCGGGCCCCTCAGCCGCAGCGGCCGATCCCTTGGGAATACAGGGACGTGGGTCTCTTACCCGTTCCTCCAAATCTTCCTCCACCTCGCATCTCCGCATAGCAGCCACCGCTTCCACCATGTCGGCCTCCCACTCCTCCAGGAGGAGCTGCATGCGGACCTGCAGACGGCTGCTTAGCTGGGCGGTCCGGACTTCCACCCACGCCGCCATGCCGGGCGCGGGGACCACGGTGTTGTTGGTCGGACTCAGCATCTTTAGCAGCGGCCTCTTCCAGGAACCAATAAATGGCCGCAGGGTCCTGGCGTCCCTGCTTCCACAGCCGCGCTCACATGCGGCCAGCCGCCATCGCGTCCCCCTTAGCTCTTCCCGGCCCCTCCTCTCTCGGGGCGGGGTTTTGGCCTTCGCGCCTCTACTGCTCGAGAAGACGCTCGAGCGGGAACTTTTCGCGCCAAAGATGGCGGCTTCTGAAATTTTTCTGCCGGATACCTCCGGCGGTAACAAGGCGCACCTCTACCAGACGGCAGAGCGGTAAGATCCTGTTCGTGACGCCAAGTTGTCGCGGGCGGGGAGGAGGGTGTCAGCACACCGCGCTCACCCCTTCTGCTCGGGTCCGGCAGCTGCACAGTGGTGGCTCGAGCGGTGGGCCGGATCCCGGGGTTTCTCGAGCGGCACTCCTCGCCCGTGAGTGAAAGGGGGTTTTGGGATGTTGGGATAATGTCCGTGACGCCACCCACGGTTGTGGTGATTTGTAGCACCACCGCTGCTCAATGCGGGGATCCCAGGGATGGTGATGGGGAGCAGCCAGGTGTTGTGTTGCCCCTCCGTGGGTAGGGGTTGGTGATCCCGGGGCCCGGTGATGGCTTGGGAGGTGCAGGGCTTGGTGGGCGCAGGGACGCGGGGGCAGCGCTGTGCCTTGCGGCACTGTGGTACTCACTCAGCCTGAGACTTGGACACAGTTTGTACGGTAAACCAAACGGCTGGTAGGACGGTCCCACAGACGGCTGCTTTGCTTCCCCGGTAGGTGACGGTGATGTCCCTCTTCCTTGCACCTGTATGTACGGATGGTTGCGATGGGTCCCCACCGGTAACCCGCTCCCCGGCTTCAAGCTGGGCCGGAGGAGCACTACACTTTGCCCGCAGGCGCTGGCCCTCAGAGACTGGTGCCCTGGCGGTGGCGGTGCCTCTGTTGTACAGGTTGGACTGTTGCCTTCAATCGGGACTTGGTTGTTGGGGGAATCTACGTCCCCTTGACTGACGGATTCGGCAAATTTGGCGACTCCTAGCCTTGCCGGGGTCCGAGAGGCCCCTGCCCTGGTGCTGACTGTCTTTCGGAACACTGCTCCAGGCCACCGGGCACACAGCCAACGGGGTCCTTCCAGGAACTTCCAAACGGTCCCCCTCCGGACAGTCACCGCCGTCGCTGACCTTGCTGTTCTGGCCCTACACAAAGCTGGGCTCTCAGGCTTTCCTTTCCTCTTGCCACCTCACTTGCTTTCCTCCTTTACTACTCCTCTTTCCTCCACTTTCACTTCTCTTCTCTGCTCCTCACTCAACTCCGTTGTTTACTCTTGCCCTTCCCGGGCTTAACTGCCTGACACTTCCTGCCTCCAGAGCTGTGAGCTCCTTGGTGGGCGGAGCCAACCGCCTGGCCCACCCCCTGGTGTGCATCATCAGACTCCTGGAGGAAGGCAACAAGGATTTTTGGTTCAGCTTAGGTGTGCCTACCTGGGATGTGGGGTGTGGTGGTGTTGTGACCTGCGACCCCTGGCTTGCCCAGGGCGACACACAAACATTCAGGAACCCGAATTACTAACTTATTGAGATAAGAAAATTGATTCAATGCAAATCGAACCAATGAGAAATTTTAGGAAAATTCATTAAATTACATCATTATACGGTCAAATTGCCAAACATGTCTACTAAAATTTTGAACAATGTAGAACATTATATCTGCCAGGCGGTCTTCCCAATAATGTAATACAGCTATCACATCACATAGTATAATAACACAACCATGCTATAGTATGTAATATCACATATTATAGAAAGCACATCACATATTATAATACAACACACTTTTAAGAGCTGGTTGGGGACAATATAAGATGAGCAGCCTATTGAATAATAACAGCTGACGATCAGCTGACAGCTGGGGTGGGTATTCATAGTGATTCCCGCCCTCCTTCCTGTCTGTCTACCCCCTGTTATTTATGCTAATTCTATTATAGAATCGTTTTACTAAGTGACTAGAAGGACCTGTGCTGATGTCATACCCATGTGACCAGAAGGGGCAAGTCCTCAGTCAACATAGCTGATACCAGGGAGCAACATTATTTTTCTGTTGGCTAAGGCCCCACCCCTTCTGGTCACATGGGTACGACATTAGCATAGGTCCTTCTAATCAGTTAGCAAAACAATTCTATAATAGAATTAGCATAAATAACATGGAGGATGGACAGGCAGGGGGGCAGGAATCACTATGAATACCCGCCTCAGCTATCAGCTGATTGGCAGCTGCTGTCATTCAAAAATTTGCTAATTTTGCAAACTTTACTTGCTTGTGTTCCAAAACCTATACATCCAAGCTGACCACTAAAGGTATGTATAAAATCAGCATGATAGTGCCAGTATAGCACTGGCTTTAGGTTATATAGGAAAATCCTTGTGATTGGTGTGCTTTAAGAGATCGCTCATACGAGCCGAGTGCTATCTGATGCTTTATCAGATAGCACTCGGTCCAATGTTATACTATGGGGCTGTGCAGGTTTGGAATTATAATATAATGGCAGCATGCTGCGAGTGGCTCCAATATTCAGATACATGTCTATGGGTGCATGTGAAGCATCAGACGGCACTCAGATGTCAACTAAGTACAGTCCAATTACCATGAACACAGACATTGGAGAAGATGGAAAAATTAAGCTCTCCATCTTCTTTGCACCTGTGCTCCTATTGTCTCATGTGAGAGAATCGGATCACACTAAGGTGATACTTGGATCAAATTCTGGAAGAGTTTGAGCAGTCTCATTTGCATTGTGCATCCATTTCTCTTGCATGAATTTTGGTTGGTTCCAATAGGTTTTTATAAGGAGCCTGAGAAACGCGGTTGAATCTTCAAGTACAGAATCACAGAGCTTCTACACATAACCCTGGATAAGAAAGACACTGCTTCAGATCTGCAATAACAGTGCAGCAAAGAGATGAGAAAGCATAGCAAGAAGGAAATAATGCTGCAAGCACAGAATAAAAAAAGCAATTATTTGCATATTTTGGTGCGACATCTACAAAAACATGATACGGCAGAAAATACAGCATTTTTGCAGGTAGTAAAGCGGTATGAATTATAAACAATTATCAACTGTAGAAATTAAGAAAATAACCAAAGGGCAAAAGGGTTCTGTAAAGATATTCTCAATTCCCAGTTGGATTTGTTTATGTTCTCTGTGGATACGCGGCTGTAAAATGTGTTCTTTCTTCAACTCAAATTCAATTAGCAAAACAAAACTGAATGTCTATTATCTGACATCACATGGATGATGTAGATAAACTCTTTAAATTATAGAGCGTACGTAGATTGGACTACCATCAGCCCGACATTACACTGTGGAAAAGCAAACCATTCGGGAGGATCAATACATTGTTTATTTTGGGCATTGGAATCATGTATAGCCCGCTGTGGAATGGAACAGATGGCATTAATGCCTACTTTCCAAGGAAAGCAGAATCTAATTTAAACACAAGAACATTGTAGTAATCTTCCACTGTAAAATTCAGAAAGCCTGGAGCGGTCTCTGTGGCAAGCTTATCATTTATCACAAAAACAAGACTTGTCTATCTGGACTATGGCTCAACTGGTTCCAGAGAGAACACAAACAATCTCCCTAATCAAGGGGCCGGGGAATCATCGAGAAAATAATGAAAAATCATCATTCATTCCTTGATCACAGGACTGTTTCTTGCAGCCATAAATGTACATTACTTTTTCCACTTACAGTACATTGATTTAAAAAAAAGGACAAAAATAAAGTGCACTGGACAATGTCGGAAAGAAGAGCCTGGAGGGCACAGAGGACATGATCAACCCCCGTTGTAGGAGGTAAGTGTGACTGTGCATAAGCAGCAAGCTGTCAATCAGTGGTGTGGGGGAAATACAAAGCTTATGAATACGGAGGACTACCTGACAGCAAGTTTATTAGTCCTCCTAGTGATAATCTACTGCTGATAAAACAGTGATTTTATCAAATTTACAGCAGACTGCCCAGTAAGAGACACATCACTGGAATCAGAGCCTATGTCTTTACATTATGCAGCTCTCAGATTAGGTGGTAAAACCTGGTGACAGATTCCCTTTCGAAATTGTAAATGGTCTCCAGCACTTCAAAAAAGTTTAAACTATTTATTGAAGTTAGATTAAAAAAAGTCAACACATCATGAAAAACAGTGAAGGGGACACATTAAGCGAAATCCAACATGTTTCGGCTGACAGCGCCTTAATCCAGGATAAAACAATTCCCTTTCAGTATCTGTACTTCTTAAGAGTATTAGGCCTAAGACCCACAGCATGAAAATCGGAGCGATCGCATTCCACTCGCACCAATATTAGGCTATGTGCCAGCACCCATGAGCGATTATTTTCTCAGCCCTAATCGGACCGAGAAAACAGTTGTAGCGGGCGGGGGCACAGACAACGGCAGGGGGGCTACTCGAGACGCTCGGATCCGGGATCGTGGCTGTGGCTCGAGTGGCAGCCGGACCCGGGGCTCGTGCAGTAGCCCATCACCCACAACTCAATAAAGGGGTTATTTACAGGGGAGAGTTTGTCAGTGACGCCACCTGTGGGTTGCGGTGATTGTTGGTGACAGCGCCGCTGCCTTTGTATGGAATGCCCGTGGCTGATGGAGCGGGGCAGCCGGACGGTATCCCCTCCACAGGTAGGGGAGGTGTAGTCCTGGGGCCCAGGTGTAGGTGGAGTGGAATGCTGGGGCACAGTCGGCGGGGATGGACCGGGTGATACCGGTGTACTCACTATTTGAATAAAGTCACACAGAGTCCAGGTAGTAAACCAAGTGCTGGATACCGGTAGCCTCCGGAGGGGTGTGCTCGGGTCCCGCACACCAGTAGACAGGACAGAGGCCCTTCCTCCTGCACTTCTGTGTTGTTGTCCTGTGTGTTGACTAGTCCGCATGAAACAGGGTAAGTCCGCTCCTGGTGTCTTTGCTGTGGGAGCTGTCCCCCGCGAGATCTGACCCTTGGGATTTTAGCAGGCACTTGCAGATGCCCTATCCCCAGCTTTGGGCTTCCGTCTCACTCTATCTGGGCTGCAAGTGGGACAAGACTTGGAATCTTGTCCCCTGCTGGTTGATTGGAAAGGTGCTTGAAGCTGCCCTCGCCCTAGGGTCCAGGTAACCCTACTGTGCATGGCCTCCGGACCGGATTCCTGCTGTCGGCACCAGCGGGCTACAACCCTGCCTCGGTCCACTTAAGGTCTCCCGCGACCGTATCTCCATCGCCTGTGGCCCTGCTCTGACGTTTGCCACCTAGTCAGCTCAGCTAGTCCGGTAGACCAGCAGCTACAACCCCCGACTACCACTTCACTCCTCTCACTTCTACTGTCAGCACTAGACTAATTGACTTGTTCCCGCTCCTCGACACCTCAGGACCCCTAGGTGGGCGTCACCATCTGCCTGGCCCCACCCACTGGTGTGTCCCTATTTTCCTGGGGCTTAACTAGGCTTTTGTGGCTGGTGTATGTACCTGTGTGGGGTTGTGTTGGAAGGCGAAGAAGGAGGGAATCCTGCATCTGGAAGATGGATGCAGTCATCTGTGACAACCTGATTTTGTCAGGGCGTCACACAGTCGCAGCATGCTGCAGGTGTAATACGATCCTTGTTTCTCTTGCACCCATTTAAGTCTATAGGGTGAGAGAAAGATCGCACTGCACTCGCAGTACACCAGTGTAATGCAAATGCAGGGCGAGAATGGCAATAGTCAGCAATGGAGAAGAGAGGGAGATAAAGCACCAGCTCTCCCCTCCTCAGCACTGGCCCGCGCCTCCTCAGTGCCGGCCCACCTCCCGTAGCTTTGGTCCGATCGCATGATGGGACCTCAGTCGCAGTGACACTCGCATGACACTTAACTCCTGCTGTGCTGCCAGCGTGAGCCGTGTGTCATGTGAGGATCGAAGTAGTCCCCGTGTGGCCCCGGCCTTAAAGTGAGAAACTATAAAAGCTTTTTACAGCGTTACTTCTCCCGCATCTGATTACAAGGACTGTGGAGGAAAGACAGGCACATAGGGTCTTAACCGATAAAAACAATTGTGAAAATTACAAGGTGCACTCACCTATAGATGTTGTGAAAGTCACATCACCTAATGACGCATAATCGCTGGTGAAGACAACTGCGGACCCGCATAAGTAGAAATGGATCTTTATAGGAAACGGACATTGCAAATACTGCACTATTTTTGCGAGTAACGAATGTTGCTCATGCACATCACTTTTATGAAAAATACCATAAAATAATAAAAGAAAAATGATTGACCTGTTAAATTCCCATCCACTCAAGCACCTGTTGCTCTGGTGTACTCCACAAAAAATAAACAGATACAGAGGCATTGGTGTAGCTGTGCAGGAATGACCATAGATTTAAAGAGAATCTGTTAGCTGATTCCATGCTGCCTGAACCATACTTCATTATTGCAGCCGCTGTATTTTTTTTTTTACTGTAAATCCCTTCTACATTGCATGTAACATATACTTTGAAAGGCCTGCTGTTGACTATGCATTTTGAAGATCGTAGAAGGTTTTTGGCAACTGCTCCTCACCCTGCTTCCCATAACTGACATGTTTCTCCCTATGCATAACACATAGGGAGAAATCTCTTAAGGCCGTTTTACACGCAACGACATCGCTAACGAGATGTCGCTGGGGTAATGGAATTCATGACGCACATCCGGCCTCGTTAGCGACATCATTGCTTGTGACATGTACGAGCGACCGCTAACGATCCAAAATACTCACCACATCGTTGATCGTTGACACGTCGTTCATTTTCAAAATATCGTTGATCTTCTGGGACACAGGTGATTCGTCGTTCCTGAGGCAGCACACATCGCTACGTGTGACACCCCGGGAACGATGAACAACAGTGTACCTGCGTCCTCCATCAAGGAGATGGGAGTGACCGTCATGTGGCTGCTATCTGCCCCTCCGCTTCTATTGGTTGCCTGCTGTGTGACATCGCTGTGACACCGCACGAACCGCCCCCCCCTTAGAAAAGAGGTTGTTCGCCGGTCACAGCGATGTCGTTTGGCAGGTAAGTATGTGTGACGTGTACCTACGATTTTGTCCGCCATGGGCAGCGATTTGCCCGGGACGCACAAATGACGGGGGCGGGTGCAATCTCTAGCGACATCGCTAGCGATGTCGCAGTGTGTAAAGCGCCCTTTAGTGTATGACTACATTGACATGATCATCCCTCTTTTGCGGTCCGCCAAAAATGGTCCTGTTTTTTCATAGATGCATCTGTGTGGCAATTGTGTGATATCAGTTCTGTTCCATATACGAGCCGTGTGACATCCGTGTGCCTTCCATTTTTTTTGCGGTCCCGCAAAAAAACTGAAGCAGCTAGAAAAATAGATGGATAGATATAGATAGATAGAGGGATAGATATATAGATAGATAGATGGATAGATAGAGGGATAGATAGAGAAGCAGAGAGATAGATAGAGGGATAAATAGAGAGATAAAGGAATGAACGAACGAATGAATGAATGAATGAATGAATGAATGAATGAATGAATGAATGGATGAAGGGATAGATTGAGGAATAGCTAGAGGGATAGATAGATAGATAGATAGATAGATAATAAATGAGAAAGACATATATAATGTCCCACTCCCCAGCATTTTATAATCTTGTACCCTTTAGTGACTTTCATGTGGCAATAAAGAGTGCTTAGCCTTGTATGTAGCTAAAAAATAAATAAATAATAAAAAAAACCAACGTGGAGTCCCCCCTATCTTTTGTAAGAGCCCGGACACGGACAGCAAGGTTGGCAGATGGTGGTGGCTGTCTGCAGGAGTGGTGGATCAACGCGGAACCGTAGGACTGGGGTCGGGCGGTGGCCCGCCGGTACCGACCGGGGAGCGAAGTGAAGCTAGTACACACAGGCAGGGCCATCGGACCCCGACTAGGCTTGGAGCCGCCGTTAACAGTCAAATCCGAGAGTGACAGAAACCTCAGGGGTTTCCTAACTACCCAAGTCCCGTCAGAAGGCAACCGTCCGCACCGTGAGGGTATACAGCTACCGCCAAAGGCTAGAGACCCAAGGGCCAGCGCCTGCGGGCAAAACGGGCTCCTCCGGTATCCATACACCAGGAAGCGGACTACCGTTGGGAACCCATCGTAGTCAAGACAGTACACAAAGGTGCAGGGAAAGACAGCCGCCATCACCTGTCCGGGGAGAGACATTGCAGCCGGCTAAGGGACCCGTCCATCCAGCCGTTTGGTTTACCGGAGACTTTGTGACTTTCTGTCTGAGTGAGTACCACAGTGCCATCCGGCACCGCGCCGCGCTGTCCCTGCAACCCTGCACCTCACCAACCCTGCCTCCCCGTCTCACCACCGGGCCCCGGGACCACCAACCCCTACCCACGGAGGGGGAAAACAACATCCCAGCTGCTCCTTACCATTGCTCCCGGGATCCCCGTCACCAGCAGCGGTGGTGCCCACCTTCACCACGACCCATGGGTGGCGTCACGGACTAAATCCCCAAACAAACCACTCCCCTTTTCACTCACGGGCGAGGAGCGCCGCTCGAGTCCCTGGATCCGGCCCACCGCTTGAGCCACCAAGCAGCAGCAGCAGCAGAGCTGGACCCGAGCATTAGCGAGCGCAGCGCCCCGCCGCCCTCGACACGGGTAGATGCTGACACTGTAGTGCGGGCATCTGATGACACATTGCAGTGCGGGCAGAAGCTGAAACACTGGAGTGCAAGCAGCCGTGGGGCTGGTGCGGGAGCAGGGCACAGACTGTAGGGGCACCTGACGGAAATCACACGGAAGTGCTTCCATGCTGTTTCTGGGGATTTTGCGGACCCATTTACTTGTATTGAGTCACGGTCCATTATTACGAACAGAATAGGACATGTTTCATAATAATTCAGTAGGGGAAAAAATGTTGGGGACTTGTGTTCCCTGGTGGACTTTATAGTGCATTTTCTCTAAAATGCTGCAACTTTCAGAGTACAATATTAACGATTGCAATAATGCAGCTAGTGTCTGATTCATGGTACAGGGAGCATAAAATAATCTGTCATATTCATTTTAAGAGAGAAGTCATTCTTTTTGCTACTTATTGGAATATATTTTCCCCTTTATCCTTTTTTTGTTGATCCCAGATGCCTCTTAATTCTCTTTGGTATCTCATTAACTCAATCAATTTCAAAGGTCTGAATGTTTCTGTCTTAGATTTTATTCTAACAGCTGTTGGCACACACTTAAAATATGTAAGCTTCTTGACAGTATAATTAGTTTTATTGTATCTATGATACCTATAAAAGAGTACTTGTCATTTGCTCAAAAAAATGGAGTTAAATCTCTGGTAAAAATCTATTATTTTTCTGCTCTTTTCTTTTTTTGCTGCATCACTCCATTGCAAAGAAATTTATATTTGTCTCTTATGCAGCACGGTATGTGAAATCTCTGCTTTGCAGTCCAACTGGACATTTCTTCAGTCTTCTCTGGTGGCATTCTGTGACTCTAGTGTAAAAGTCTATCAGTTTCAGATCCTGTAAAGCTGTCAGTGGCAGAAAGGAGGAGTGAAAAGGCTCTGTTACATGTAACGACGTATCTAATGATGTATCGCCGGGGTCACGTATTCCGTGACGCACATCCGGCATCGTTAGCACTGTCGTTGCGTGGGACACCAATGAGTGGCCATTAGCGATGGAAAATACTCACCAAATCGCCCATCGTTGACACGTTGTTCATTTTCAAAAATTCGTTGGTTGCTGAGGACGCAGGTTGTTCGTCGTTCCCGAGGCAGCACACAACACATCACTATACGTGACACCTCAGGAACAACGAACTACAGCTTACCTGTGTCCTCAATGAGCACCTAGGTGGGAGTGACGGAGATACGGCTGCTCTTCGCCCCTCCGCTTCTATTGGCGGCCCGCTCTGTGACGTCGCTGTGACGCCGAACGAACCTCCCCCTTTCAGTGGAGGTTATTCACCGCCCACAGCGTCGTCATTAGGGAGGGCTGTACGTGTGACACGGACAAGTGAGATTGTGCGCCACGGGCAGCAATTTGCCCGTGACGCACAAATGACGGGGGCGGGTGCCATCGCTAGCGATATCGCTCCGTGTAAAGCCCCCTAAAGCGCATTGCAGTAGAGAAGACTGGAATAAATGGCATGTTGGACTACTAAGCGAAGATTTCACATTCCACAGTGCACCTCAGAAGAAACAAATGTGAAGATTTCTGCACTAGAGAGAAGCAGTGTAGATTGGAAAACTGTGGCAGAATCAGGGAAGCTCAGGAAATTGTACAAGGTATTTATCTCCATTTCTTAAGCAAGAGCATGTCCTTTTTACTCTTATTTATATTTTCCCAAATTAGTATATATAATTATACTGAATTGTCTCTTGGCAGGAATGAACATAACCATGACTATGACTGTTTTTTTATACACTTGGATTGCACACTACTTTCCTTTAAGGTTATCTTCGAATTCTATTATCGGTTTGTATATGCCGTAAAAAAAAATCTAAGTTCCAAAGAGATTTACACATGACATGTTGTGATATTCCAGATGGATTATTCCACAGTTGAACTTAAAGGTTTTAATACATACAATATATTTTTACTTGAAAACAGCAGCTAAATGATAAAGTAGAGATGTAGCATATACAGTTAGGTCCAGAAATATTTGGACAGTGACACAAGTTTTGTTATTTTAGCTGTTTACAAAAACATGTTCAGAAATACAATTATATATATAATATGGGCTGAAAGTGCACACTCCCAGCTGCAATATGAGAGTTTTCACATCCAAATCGGAGAAAGGGTTTAGGAATCATAGCTCTGTAATGCATAGCCTCCTCTTTTTCAAGGGACCAAAAGTAATTGGACAAGGGACTCTAAGGGCTGCAATTAACTCTGAAGGCGTCTCCCTCGTTAACATGTAATCAATGAAGTAGTTAAAAGGTCTGGGGTTGATTACAGGTGTGTGGTTTTGCGTTTGGAAGCTGTTGCTGTGACCAGACAACATGCGGTCTAAGGAACTCTCAATTGAGGTGAAGCAGAACATCCTGAGGCTGAAAAAAAAGAAAAAATCCATCAGAGAGATAGCAGACATGCTTGGAGTAGCAAAATCAACAGTCGGGTACATTCTGAGAAAAAAGGAATTGACTGGTGAGCTTGGGTACTCAAAAAGGCCTGGGCGTCCACGGATGACAACAGTGGTGGATGATCGCCGCATACTTTCTTTGGTGAAGAAGAACCCTTTCACAACATTAACTGAAGTCCAGAACACTCTCAGTGAAGTAGGTGTATCTGTCTCTAAGTCAACAGTAAAGAGAAGACTCCATGAAAGTAAATACAAAGGGTTCACATCTAGATGCAAACCATTCATCAATTCCAAAAATAGACAGGCCAGTGTTAAATTTGCTGAAAAACACCTCATGAAGCCAGCTCAGTTCTGGAAAAGTATTCTATGGACAGATGAGACAAAGATCAACCTGTACCAGAATGATGGGAAGAAAAAAGTTTGGAGAAGAAAGGGAACGGCACATGATCCAAGGCACACCACATCCTCTGTAAAACATGGTGGAGGCAACGTGATGGCATGGGCATGCATGGCTTTCAATGGCACTGAGTCACTTGTGTTTATTGATGACATAACAGCAGACAAGAGTAGCCGGATGAATTCTGAAGTGTACTGGGATATACTTTCAGCCCAGATTCAGCCAAATGTCGCAAAGTTGATCGGATGGCGCTTCATAGTACAGATGGACAATGACCCCAAGCATACAGCCAAAGCTACCCAGGAGTTTATGAGTGCAAAAAAGTGGAACATTCTGCAATGGCCAAGTCAATCACCAGATCTTAACCCAATTGAGCATGCATTTCACTTGCTCAAATCCAGACTTAAGACGGAAAGACCCACAAACAAGCAAGACCTGAAGGCTGCGGCTGTAAAGGCCTGGCAAAGCATTAAGAAGGAGGAAACCCAGCGTTTGGTGATGTCCATGGGTTCCAGACTTAAGGCAGTGATTGCCTCCAAAGGATTCGCAACAAAATATTGAAAATACAAATATTTTGTTTGGGTTTGGTTTATTTGTCCAATTACTTTTGACCTCCTAAAATGTGGAGCGTTTGTAAAGAAATGTGTACAATTCCTACAATTTCTATCAGATATTTTTGTTCAAACCTTCAAATTAAACGTTACAATCTGCACTTGAATTCTGTTGTAGAGATTTCATTTCAAATCCAATGTGGTGGCATGCAGAGCCCAACTCGCGAAAATTGTGTCACTGTCCAAATATTTCTGGACCTAACTGTATTTAGTTGATAATTTATTCTGTATTCCAGCAGCCGCGCTATACAGTTTACATACACATACATGGAGTCAGGTCACCAAATGACTGTACAAAGCATCTCAGATAGTTATCTGAACTTTGCTTCATCTGCAGCATTTATCAACATTATTTTCCAATGTAATAATCATCTTTCAGGAGTTTCTAGTAGTGGCACACTACTAGTCACCTAGTTAATGTCCAAGTTATAAGCATTTATTTATTTATTTATTATTATTAGCTATTTAATTTACTCACTTATATAGCACTATTAATTCCACAGTGCTTTACAAACATCATTCTCATTTGTGTATGCTTTTATTTTTTAATTTCTCCTCTCTGTTGTACAGGTATTACATTGTAAAGTTTAGGCTACAGTTTATGAAAAGCTCAACAAGACATTATGAAAGATTTGTCACTGAGGGGCGTGTCCTTCTTCATCTGCATGACATTGACCAATCATAAGCAGGCAGGGACATAAAGGGGAAAAAACATGCCCCCTCTTTAGTTTAAAGCAAGCTTTCTCCTGTGTGATACATGTAATGACAAATGGTCTGCTTTGCTCACTGATCTCACTGCAGAATTATTGCAAGTTCTTGGAGCAGAGCAGAGAGGCATCTGATTGCTAACACTTCTTCAGCTTTTATTTCTTGGCAGTCAGTGTAGGGAATAGTGGCAATACAACAGACCTTTGTCGCATGGCTTCAGCTTCTGCTCTCCTGTCACAGCATTGTCAGCTCTGCAGTACTCCCCATTCACCTACAACAGAATTCCCCAAGTCCAGTTGTCAAGAGCTACCAACAGTGCATGTTTTCAGGATTTCCTTAGTATTTATTGCCCATGTGTTGGAATCATCACCTGTGCAGGTAATTAAATTTTCACAATACTAATAAAATCCTGAAAACATGCACTGTTGGTGGCTCTTGAAGGCTGGAGTTGGGAAACACTGCCCTACACTGACTGCTTTGAGATGATAGCTGAAAAGTGTTAATAATCAGACTCATCTCTGATCTACTTCTAGCACTTTCTAATCACACAAACCTCTGCATTTAGATCACTGAGAGCAAGGCTTTGTGTTAGCTATGTCATTTCCATGTCTGACACAAGAGAAAGCCTGTTGTAAGCTATTGTGGAGGAGTATTTTCCCCCCTGTATGCTGTTGCCTGCTTATCATTGGTCAAAGTTAAACAGGGGAAGAATTATAGACCCTAGTGAAAAACAGAGCATTTGTGGGAGAGGGAGGGCAGGGTTCTGTATGAACCTCAAACTTTATAGTTTGGGTTCGCTCAGCTCTAGTTAATACCAATTTTGACCTGTAACGGTCTCAACTTTAAATCTATGGTATAAACCTGTGGTTCTGCATTGGAGTTTTGTCACAGATTATTGACCAAATGTTTCTGCCATGTATTTACTGTGCGAAAAAAACCTCTCAGGTAGCATAGCCTGGATTTAAAGGTAATTTGTCATCAAAAAACTTATTGCTTATATTAAATTTCAGGGTTGCCAACTTGATTTGGACAGCTTATCAAAAAAATCACGGACAGACAGTCTTAGACAATTAATACTTTGGACAACCATAATAAATAATTCATGGGTGTATCATGAATGACAGACAGTCATGTGGTGTCTGGCAATAGAATGTCACAATGTTTGACTGTGAAAATTCCTCCCTGACCTTCTCTCATTCCTGCTTGATGTATTTGGTATCCTTGGTATCTCCTCTCATTTGTTTTCTTCCCTTTCCCTTTAAGACCCTGTGGAGTTTCTCACCCTTTCAGCTGTTTTTCATCAGCACTTCCTTGGTGCCTATCTATAACCTAATTTCCCCATACTCAGTGCCAATGATAAGTCCTCTACCCTTAACAAGTCTTCAGTGCAAACAGTTGGCTCGCATTCTTCTGGTGTAACCTGGTTGTTGTTTGCAGTTCCTGTTACTGAGGCATTTAGCAATAAGTTGTTGTTTCCTTCCCTTGTTTGTTATCCCTGTTTGTCCGTTAGTGCTCAGAGGGGTTGACGAAGAGCTTATCCCATCCCCTCCCAACCTAGGGACCAGATACAAAATCAGCCTTGGGTCAGGTATCTGCTCAGCACATAGGTGCGGAACTTATCTAGAACTGTGAGGGAATCCAGGGCCCAGCAGTAGGCATGGTCAGGGGTCACTGCCTTGCCTTCCCTATACACAGGGTTTCCCTTTTGCAGTATGCTGGGTACTTTCCTGTACCCAGTGTGACATTCTGTTTATCAGATATACATGTCCGCAGCCCATAATGCTGGCTGCAGTCACTGTAAACTGTAAAATGATGATAATTACAGTTATAACAATCTTTATAAGTTGCTGCAGCTTAAAAATTATTCATGGAGATCATTGGAGCGTCGGACTGGCTACCGGAGGAATCACTAGTCATACCAGGCCTGGCTGCGGTTACCTGCACTTAACTCCAGAGCTTTCACCTGAGCTCCGGAGTGCAGCCTGGAATGAACTCGGGATTTGCAAGACTGAACCGCGAGCGCCAAGTGATTGATTCCTCTGCGATTATGGTTCAGTTCATGATAGCTGCAGACAGGTCGGGCTGCACTCTGGAGCTCAGGTGAGAGCTCCGGAGTTCAGCCCGGCCTGTCTGCAGCTGTCATGAACTGAACTGCAATCACCGTGGAATCAATCACTCAGCGCTCGCGGTTCAGTTTTTACAATCTGTATTGCATTTATTTTTCACATATGAAAAAAGAAAACCATAGCTTTTCCTACCCTTTTAAATTGTAAAATACAGACAGCACATTTGGCCATTGCTTGCAATGACAAGTTTGATTTGTAACACAGATTATAATAGGACGTCTCCATTATTTTTGAAGACAAACACTTCACCCTCAAAAAAGTGAAAAAGTGAATCTGCAGGAAAAAAGATGTATCAAATGTACCAATGATGAACCACATGTACCAAAATAACCTTATGTGATACTATTAGAGGTATGTCTAAAATAGCCTTCATGGTTAGTGGGAAAATTACAAGATTAGTAATTTTATTTGAACTCCTTAAGGACTCAAGTAGTTTTTGTTTTTGTATTTTCATTTTTTTCCTCCTCTTTTTAAAAGAGCCATAACATTTTTACTGTTTCATCAACATAGAAATACCAGAGCTAGTTATTTGTGGGTCATAGGTTTTGTTTTTATTACATTTATTTATTACATTTATTACAATCGTTTAGTACAGTGAACGATGGACACCTGAAAGGATGCTAAAGGCCGCTTTACATGCTGCGATATCGGTACCGATATCGCCAGCGTGCGTACCCGCCCCCATCGGTTGTGCTACATGGGCAAATCTCTGCCCGTGTCGCACAACATCGCCCAGACCCATCACATGGACTTACCTTCCCTGCGACGTTGCTGTGACTGGCGAACCGCCTCCTTTCTAAGGGGGCGGTTCGTTCAGCGTCACAGCAGTGTCACTGAACCGCCGCCCAATAGAAGCGAAGGAGCGGAGATGAGCGGGACGAACATCCCGCCCACCTCCTTCCTTCCGCATTGTGGCCGGGAGGCAGGTAAGGTGAGGTTCCTCGTTCCTGCGGTGTCACACGTACCAATGTGTGCTGCCGCAGGAACGAGGAACAACTTCGATACTGCTGCAGTAACGATATTTTAGAATGGACCCCCATGTCACCGATGAGCGATTTTGCACGTTTTTGCGACGATGCAAAATCGCTCATAGGTGTCACACGCAACGACATCGCTACAGCGGCCGTATGTGCGTCACAAAATCCATGACACCAACAAGATCGCTGTAGCGATCTCATAGCGTGTTAAGCCCACTTAAGGCAGGAACACAATGCTTAAATGCCATTGTCAGTGTTTTACAGAGACACTTGAATGGTTAAGTGATTACTTAGTGCAAATTGCCATTCTTAGAGGCAGATGCCCGTTATGTAACCCAGCCGGCAACTGCTCCGTGTGGAGTGGACCCAGTTAATAAACTAATAAAGGTGATAAGGGAATTGTTTAAAATACCATATCCCAATAGGCACCTGTCAGGGGGACTGAGTGTATAACAGCGGACCGGGGCTCCTAATGTGAGCCACAGGGTAGGGGCTCCAGCTGTCTCTGATCCCAGAGATACATCTGATGATAAAGATATCTGGGCCACCTTCCTTGCTCTACTCCTGGACAGCCATGATCTAATATCCCCTCTCCCCAACCCAGGGGTAGGCCGGGACAGGAGTGATTGAACCCACAGATATGGACAAACGGGGAAACCAAAACTCTATCACACAGCTAGCCCACATGGAGATATAAGATAATATACAGTTAGGTCCAGAAATATTTGTACAGTGACACAATTTTCGCGAGTTGGGCTCTGCATGCCACCACATTGGATTTGAAATGAAACCTCTACAACAGAATTCAAGTGCAGATTGTAACGTTTAATTTGAAGGTTTGAACAAAAATATCTGATAGAAATTGTAGGAATTGTACATATTTCTTTACAAACACTCCACATTTTAGGAGGTCAAAAGTAATTGGACAAATAAACCAAACCCAAACAAAATATTTTTATTTTCAATATTTTGTTGCGAATCCTTTGGAGGCAATCACTGCCTTAAGTCTGGAAGCCATGGACATCACCAAACGCTGGGTTTCCTCCTTCTTAATGCTTTGACAGGCCTTTACAGCCGCAGCCTTCAGGTCTTGCTTGTTTGTGGGTCTTTCCGTCTTAAGTCTGGATTTGAGCAAGTGAAATGCATGCTCAATTGGGTTAAGATCTGGTGATTGACTTGGCCATTGCAGAATGTTCCACTTTTTTGCACTCATGAACTCCTGTGTAGCTTTGGCTGTATGCTTGGGGTCATTGTCCATCTGTACTATGAAGCGCCGTCCGATCAACTTTGCGGCATTTGGCTGAATCTGGGCTGAAAGTATATCCCGGTACACTTCAGAATTCATCCGGCTACTCTTGTCTGCTGTTATGTCATCAATAAACACAAGTGACCCAGTGCCATTGAAAGCCATGCATGCCCATGCCATCACGTTGCCTCCACCATGTTTTACAGAGGATGTGGTGTGCCTTGGATCATGTGCCGTTCCCATTCTTCTCCAAACTTTTTTCTTCCCATCATTCTGGTACAGGTTGATCTTTGTCTCATCTGTCCATAGAATACTTTTCCAGAACTGAGCTGGCTTCATGAGGTGTTTTTCAGCAAATTTAACTCTTGCCTGTCTATTTTTGGAATTGATGAATGGTTTGCATCTAGATGTGAACCCTTTGTATTTACTTTCATGGAGTCTTCTCTTTACTGTTGACTTAGAGACAGATACACCTACTTCACTGAGAGTGTTCTGGACTTCAGTTGATGTTGTGAACGGGTTCTTCTTCACCAAAGAAAGTATGCGTCGATCATCCACCACTGTTGTCATCCGTGGACGCCCAGGCCTTTTTGAGTTCCCAAGCTCACCAGTCAATTCCTTTTTTCTCAGAATGTACCCGACTGTTGATTTTTGCTACTCCAAGCATGTCTGCTATCTCTCTGATGGATTTTTTCTTTTTTTTCAGCCTCAGGATGTTCTGCTTCACCTCAATTGAGAGTTCCTTAGACCGCATGTTGTCTGGTCACAGCAACAGCTTCCAAATGCAAAACCACACACCTGTAATCAACCCCAGACCTTTTAACTACTTCATTGATTACAGGTTAACAAGGGAGACGCCTTCAGAGTTAATTGCAGCCCTTAGAGTCCCTTGTCCAATTACTTTTGGTCCCTTTAAAAAGAGGAGGCTATGCATTACAGAGCTATGATTCCTAAACCCTTTCTCCGATTTGGATGTGAAAACTCTCATATTGCAGCTGGGAGTGTGCACTTTCAGCCCATATTATATATATAATTGTATTTCTGAACATGTTTTTGTAAACAGCTAAAATAACAAAACTTGTGTCACTGTCCAAATATTTCTGGCCCTGACTGTATGATAAGGAGGAAATAAAGAGCAGGGTGGAAATAAACAGATGATGACAGGGTTTCCACAGCACACCAAGAAGCGCGCAGTAAATCACCAGCAACTGGAACAGCACATGGACTGAATTTAAAAAACTATAGTCTACATGGGAAAACAGATTCCTCCATCTTAGAAAGGCTAGGAGTACATGTGATAGGTCTTCCGCAATATGTGATCCAAAAGGTAACCAGCAGACTAGCAGAAATTAACGCCTACTTGCCCAATCACTAATGAGCACACAGCTGTTCGACGCCCGAGCCTGCCTGTGCAACTCAAAAGTACCAGAGAAAGCATAGTGTGGAGTGTCAGAGTCTGTAGCCTAAACAGCGTCTAATGCCACCATGACACTCGGTGAGTTTAGAGCCAAACACCATGTGACAGCACCTTGCAATTAAGATACCTGTGCCTATACTGAAGAAACAGGTATTGTATTCATAACTCAATATGTTTGTACCGGCTTGTCTAAGGTCATTGGCTAGTATGAGTAATGAAATACTATGATATTAGGTATAAATAACTGAGCAGTTGATATTTCAGCTTTAAATTAAATCTGTTCTTGATGCAGAACTTTGCATATCTGAGAATGTTAGAGGCAGATAATCAGTATTCGTGGAAGAAATCAAATGTTCCGTGTTCCTCAGACCTCACAAGAAATAAAAAAATTAACATCAGACTCGGAGATCTGCACCAAACTGACTCAGTCTTGATTTATTCTCAGTCTCCATTGCCATTGTTATTAGAAATAATTCTGCTTTCTTCCTTGCAGAATGTGTTTTTGACTAGTGAACAGAAAAAAAATCTAGAGACATGTTAAGATTAATTAAATAAGAGTCATATGAAATACCTCATAAAGTGAATAGCAATTATAGCTAAATCGGTTCCAGAAATAATGGAAAAATTTAAATTATTCTTTTAACTTTTGCCTTGTTGGTAAAACAGCCGCTTCTTTTCATATTGTTGCCTAAAGTTAATACTATTAAATGAATAATTGAGAGAGCTGTTTAGATTTACTTTCTGTATTTTCTTCACATAAAGTTTCAATAACATCCTGTGAGTATCAATGTGAAACCTTCACTCTATTAAAAGTGTTAAAGGGTATAAAAGTTTGCCTGGGTACTGTGAATGCAGGGGATGCACTTTTTTCTGTCCACAGCTTTGGTAGGCCTTTATGTAACAGCCTCTCTAAATTTCCCTTACATTTGTAGCCATCAAGTCTTGTCGAATCTCTCCTTAATTTCAACTTGATTATTAATTTCACATCACCCAGGAGACCTTATTTTTTGCCTACAGATCTTGTGGTATATTTTTTGCTTGCCTATTGTTCCTTTGTAATATTCATCTAGATCCTAACTTTTGCTTCATCCTTTTTCCTAGGTGATTGTCATGGGTGTGTCATGGGTAACAAAACAATAGGATAAAGAGTTGCACACCAGTTACAATGTATAGGGGAATAATGAAAAGCAGAACTGCTATAGGAATAATAGACTGAAAAATACAATGAACTATCTGAAAAAAGTGAAAAACATGAAAATGGTATCTGCATAACTGCTATGAATAATAGGAATGAGAGATATTTAGCCATTGTATTGATCAATGTAAAGGAGCCCCAAAACCAAACACCAAGGTAATCTCTATTTTTGGGGTCCCTAATCTATGTGTAACCTCACGTGCAGTTAAAAAACTTGCTCTGTATGGGAAGCAAAGGACCAAGCTATATGTGTGTGAAATAAGACACATGGCTATGGGTGGGGCAGGGTTCTCAGACAGAAAATGCATACTAATTAAAGAATGGACGTCTGGAACACCAATGGTGTGAACAGGGTGGAAAACTCAAAAATATACAACTAAACAAAAGGATAAAAAGTTGCACACCAGTCACAATGTATAGGGGAATAATGAAAAGCAGAATTGCTATGGGAATGCTAGACTGAAAAATACAATGGACTATCTGAAAAAAGTGAAAAACATGAAAATGGTATCTGCATAACTGCTATGAATAATAGGAATGAGAGATATTTAACCATTGTATTGATCAATGCAAAGGAGCACCAAAACCAAACGCCAAGGTAATCTCTATTTTTGGGACCCTCACCCCCGCTTTGCCGGTATTTGGATCAAAGAATGCAGGAGAAGTTCGATCCACCATCTAAGATGAGAAGATCGGGGTGAGATCTTTCCACTTTTGAGTGGTCCTCTTTAATATCCTTCCCTGTTATGTTTTGTATTAATGGGTATTGTTACCATCTAGAAAGTATATTATCAGGGCACTAATCACGCTCCAGGGTGGTTGTGGTTGGCACTTGGTGTGCCTATACACTGTTATATTGTGTGTGGTTATTTTAGAGACAGACACTGACTCATCCTTTGATGTTTAAAGTGCCTTTTGGTATTTAAAAACGAATAGCAACAACACACTATATACATTTATATAAACTCAGGAATGACTGATTAAATTGAACAAGCATAGTGCCTATATTTGTACATATTATCTAGATCTCATCGTTCTCTTGCCCTTTGTTGTTTTTGAGCAGATAAACAATCCCCTCTTCTTTGAAATTGGTAGTGCCGTGGCAATTGAATTATGTGGATGGCTGAACCAATTTTAGGTTTTTAAATGGGTGTTGGATCACTGTGTGTATTTCTATTTTAGAAGAACCCCAATTAAAGGTTACGTTCTAAATAAATCACATGTTGCTTTTTCGGAGTTAATATACATGTTGGAATCTGTTCTACTAAACCTACTGGTTGTAAATAAGTGCTTTTCTCTCTAATTGTCATCGGTAACAGACAGTCATGTGGTTTCTGGCCATAGAAGGTCAAAGCATTTGACTGTGCAGAATGCTCCCTGACTTTCCATTGTTCCTGCTGTCAGTATTCATTGGTATAGGTAGCTTTCCTGCTGGATTCATCTCTCCTCTTATGAACCCAGCAGGAGTTTGCCTTCCTCCCAGATGGTGATTATCAGTAATCTATTGGTGAGTACGTGGTGCCCCTGCAGCTTTAGGCGCCACAGGGTACTGTACCTCATCCAGGGTGCAGTATTCATCTGGGATACGGAGGAGGTCATCGCCGGTAAACCACCATAACACATCCAACACAACACGCAAGCTCTTTCACTGGGACTTGGCCAGGGTAGGTGCTGGGGGTGGCCATCACGAAGTATGGGACCTCTGCCCACTAGTTCAGTAACTCGGGAAGGGGGGCGGGGCTCCCTCAAGGGAGTTAGCATCAGACTGGAGCTAGTGCCAGATCGGCACCCAAGATGGGATGTTGAGAAGGCATCAGGAACAGACGTCAGGAAAAGGACACATCATAGAAAGGGGCCCGTCGTCCAGAGCTGGAGGCTCGAACCGAGTTCTTAGGAAGAAGGGGGATCCCAGGGTTCGCAGGGAGTGCAGCAGGCACTCGTGACCCATTCCATGGCACAGGAACGGTGGTGGAGGGAAGACCACTGGAAAGGACACACAGAAGGAAACACCGGCCTTGACCTCTGAACTGTCTGGGATCGGCTGGAGCCCATCACGGTGAAACCCCAGCATTCCAAAGGCGATGACATCTCAGTGAGTAAAGAACCTTGACTGCAACCTCTGTGTCGTCCCATCATTGCCGGCGCTACCATACTCGCGCCCCTGCGCCATAGGCGACTACTACTCTCAACATCCTCCCTGGGGCCTGAGCTCTGCCTGTGGAGAGCTGTACCATCCGAGCTACATTATCATCCACCCCAGAGAAGACCTCCTGCAGCGGTGTCTAATACTTGGTTACACACCACAGGTGGCATCACGAATACAAACTCCACACCCCATCTCCCCTTTTATTGACACCATGGGGTCATGGAACCGGGCCAGGCTGCTGTGACATCCCAAACCAACACCAGCCCGGTGGCGAGTAACCCCCAAGACCCCGTGGGTGCATCAATTCTTTGGGCTGGTGCTGGTAATATTTTTCAGTTCATTCAAGCCTTGGTTGCAAGCAGGTGGCTTGTACTCCACTGTGGTGTCGTTACTGTAAACTTTTCTGATCTTCTACCTGTCTCATGTATGGATAAGTATTTCATGCATTTTACCCCGTGTGTCCTCCTTGTTTCTTCTATAGTGTTTAGTGGGGTTCTCGAAGAGCTCTTCTCATCCATTCACTATTTAATGCCCAGCAATTGGGATATCTAGTGTCAGGTATCCAGGTTGGTGCATAGGTGCGGAACCTATCTAGGGTGGTGAGGGACTCCAGGCACCAGCAGTAGGTTTGGTCAGGGGTCACCATCTTCCCCCTCCCTAGACACAGGGTTTTCTTTTCCTTTCGCTGTTTGCTTGGTACTTCCCCATACCTAGCGTGACAATTATGTTTCCTACCTTGAATTAGTCAGATGGTTCTTGTGGTTCCATTCCTTCCATTAAGTCATGGCTTTTCTTTAGACTAGAATATGTTCTCATCATTCAGCTTGACTGCTATTCCATCCATGACCTCCATCTATATTCCTGGCTTTGCGCCTTCGCTAATTGATTCAGTGACCACTATTTTTTTTTATTTGCTCAATTTAATTATAGCTGCAAAATCTGCAGACATATTGGGTGGTTTGTGAACTTTTCAGTAGAGAATGGACACATACTAAGAATAAATAAAAGTAATAAAGTACCAGTGGCTTGAATCTTCTTTCAAACGTTGAAGATATACTGGATGTCAGGTCATAGCAGTTGACCTCAGTCGATATACCTATATTATTAGTAACAGTGATGTACTTACCACAGAATCGCGGGGGAAGATTGTTTGGGTGCCTAGCTGTGGCCTCTCAACAAAAGGGGGAGACAGGAATAGGATGACCAGCACAATTATACACTATGCTCCAAGCGGCCGATGGTCAGAGCTTCCTGTTACTGAGAAACATTAATGATTGGAAGAAATCTGGTCAATGGACAGGCGCACCACCAATCAGCAGAGGGACTGACTGTATACTACCCAATGAATGATGTGGAGGGGAGTGTATACAATCATATATGAAGAGAAGGAGGCATCCTAAAGCAACCAGTGCCCCACGTCAATAAACGAACATGTGAATAGGGAGGATGCAGAGATATCCCCACCTGCATCTTGGAGCAGTTGGAATACTGCAGATTTATGCGTTTTTATGGAAGTAAGGGGAGTAGGGAAAAGAAAATCTGCCAAAATTTAATGCAGCAGTTATTTTAAATTTGGCCAGGAAATTCCGATTTGTATTGGATTCATTTAATGCACTCGAATGTTGCTGATTAAGATTTGTCCTTTTCCATGAACAAATCTTAATTATATAATTGTATATAAAATGTTACAAATGAAAACCATAGTTTGTTCCACTAAAACCAAAATGCCAAAGAAAAATAATATAGTTCTCAATCTTAAAATATGATAAAAAGTTAAAGGTTTGTTTTTTTGTAAAATAATACTTTGTGTTTGCGGGTCAGTATGATTATGGTAATATAGAATTCATGTAGTTTTTATGCTTTACAACTATTTTATTCTTTAAAGGCCGCTTTACACGCTGCGATATCGATACCGATATCGCTAGCGTGCGTAGCCGCCCCCATCGGTTGTGCGACACGGGCATATTGCTGCCCGTGGCACACAACATCGCTCGAACCTGTCACACTACTTACCTGCCTAGCGACGTCGCTGTGACCAGCGAACCGCCTCCTTTCTAAGGGGGTGGTTTGTTCAGCGTCACAGCGACGTCACTAAACGGCCGCCCAATCAAAGCGGAGGGGCGGAGATGAGTGGGACGTAACATCCCGCCCACCTCCTTCCTTCTTCATTGCTGGTGGGACGCAGGTAAGGAGTAGAGATGAGCGAACCGGTCGCGGTTCGGCTCGAGGTCGGTTCGCCGAACGGAGCTCCCGTTCGAGTTCGGTTCGTCGAACGTTCGACGAACCGAACTGGAACTGCATAGGAAACAATGGCAGGCAATCACAAACACATAAAAACACCTAGAAAACACCCTCAAAGGTGTCCAAAAGGTGACAAACAACTCACAACACAAACACATGGGAAAGTGACAAGGACAAATTCTCATGTGAAAACAAAACAGCGTTACGAGGAAAAAGAGGAGGAGACACAGATATAGGCATGGCATGCCCTTCTAATATCATGTAAAACACCGCAAGGTGACTCCAAGCGGAGCCTCCCTTTTTTCCAAAAATTGGGCCACACAGACACCCCTTCAGTGGCAGCACTTGTGCCCCAGTTGTACACTTCACAGCTAGATTGGCATCAAGCACATTGAAAAATACGCCATATTTAACCGTCCCCAGAATGACACCGGGGTAGGTAGCAAATTCTTTCCTGATCCCAGCTCTGTTCATCTTGGATCATTTTTAAAAAACACAGCAAGCAAGGGTTACTCCAAGCGGAGTCTCCCTTTTTTTCCAAAAATTGTGCCCCACACACACCCACCCATTCAGTGGCAGCACTTGTGCCCTAGTTCTACACTTCACAGCTAGATTGGCATCAAGCACATTCAAAAATACGCCATTCTTAACCGTCCCCAAGATGACACCGGGGTAGGTAGCTAAGTCTTTGCTGAACCATGACTTGTTCATCTTGGCTCCTTTTAAAAACAATGTAAGCAAGGGTTACTCCAAGCGGAGTCTCCCTTTTTTCCAAAAATTGTGCCCCACACACACCCACCCATTCAGTGGCAGCACTTGTGCCCTAGTTGTACACTTCACAGCTAGATTTGCATCAAGCACATTCAAAAATACGCCATACTTAACCGTTCCCAGGATGACACCGGGGTAGGTAGCAAACTCTTTCCTGATCCCAGCTCTGTTCATCTTGGATCATTTTTAAAAAACACAGCAAGCAAGGGTTACTCCAAGTGGAGTCTCCCTTTTTTTCCAAAAATTGTGCCCCACACACACCCACCCATTCAGTGGCAGCACTTGTGCCCTAGTTGTACACTTCACAGCTAGATTGGCATCAAGCACGTTGAAAAATACGCCATACTTAACCGTCCCCAGGATGACACCGGGGTAGGTAGCAAACTCTTTCCTGATCCCAGCTCTGTTCATCTTGGATCATTTTTAAAAAACACAGCAAGCAAGGGTTACTCCAAGCGGAGTCTCCCTTTTTTTCCAAAACTTGTGCCCCACACACACCCACCCATTCAGTGGCAGCAGTTGTGCCCTAGTTGTACACTTCACAGCTAGATTGGCATCAAGCACATTCAAAAATACACCATTCTTAACCGTCCCCAGGATGACACCGGGGTAGGTAGCAAAGTCTTTGCTAAACCATGACTTGTTCATCTTGGCTCCTTTTAAAAACAATGTAAGCAAGGGTTACTCCAAGCGGAGTCTCCCTTTTTTCCAACAACTGTGCCCCACACACACCCACCCATTCAGTGGCAGCACTTGTGCCCTAGTTGTACACTTCACAGCTAGATTTGCATCAAGCAAATTCAAAAATACGCCATACTTAACCGTCCCCAGGATGACACCGGGGTAGGTAGCAAACTCTTTCCTGATCCCAGCTCTGTTCATCTTGGATCATTTTTAAAAAACACAGCAAGCAAGGGTTACTCCAAGCAGAGTCTCCCTTTTTTTCCAAAAATTGTGCCCCACACACACCCACCCATTCAGTGGCAGCACTTGTGCCCTAGTTGTACACTTCACAGCTAAATTTGCATCAAGCACATTCCAAATCCACAAGCATTTACTCTCCCCAGGATGACACAGGGGTAGTAAATTCCTGGTGGATCCATGACTTGTTCATTTTGATGAATGTTAGTCTGTCCACATTATCACTGGACAGACGCGTGCGCTTATCTGTCAGCACACACCCAGCAGCACTGAAGACACGTTCAGAGACAACCCTGGCAGCTGGACACAACAAAATCTCCAAGGCGTAACTGGAGAGCTCTGGCCATTTTTCTAGATTTGAAGCCCAAAATGAGCAAGGCTCCATTTGCAAAGTCATGGCATCGATGTTCATTTGGAGATACTCCTGTATCATCCTCTCCAGCCGTTGACTATGCGTCAGACTTGTTGTTTCTGGTGGCCTTGCAAAGGAGGGTCTAAAAAAATTATGAAAGATTCCATAAAATTACTGTTACCAGCACCAGATACAGTCCTACTGGTACGGGTAGACTGTTGAAGATGACGAGACCGTCCCATGTTTGTCAAGTTACAACTGGGAGAATCACTCCCTGCACCTGCACGGTTGTTTGGTGGAAAAGCCGAGCTAAGATCGAGTAACAGCTTCTGCTGATACTCCTGCATACGTGCGTCCCTTTCCATGGCTGGAATTATGTCACAAAATTTGGACTTGTACCGGGGATCTAATAGTGTGGCAAGCCAGTAGTCATCATCACTTCTAATTTTGACAATACGAGGGTCATGTTGGAGGTAGTGCAACAAGAAGGCACTTGTTACGGGGGGCTATCTGATAAGAACCTAAAGGAGTATCAGACAGTCAGGGTCCACCGTGCAAAGACTCTGCTGCAGACTATGGCAGAGTGCACTACCTCTGTTAACTCACAGAAGGATATAATAAGTAAGTAAAGCAATTCCTCCCTTACTTGGAGGGTGTGTGGAATGATCTCTGTTAATAATCACAGAGACAAATGCAATGTGTGCAAAATGGCACCTACCTAGGTCCGCTCTTCTAGTGGTGCAAAAGAGACGAACAGCAGCGTAAGCCGCACAAAGCTCCTACCTGCGTTCGCTCCACTAGTGTGCGAGGACACGAACCACTAGATATGGCACCTGCCTAGGTCCGCTCTTCTAGTGGTGCAAAAGAGACGAACAGCAGCGTAAGCCGCACAAAGCTCCTACCTCTGTTCGCTCCCCTAGTGTGCGAGGATACGAACAACTGCCAGACGCAGTATAAGGAACGTTACCCTAGCGGCAACGTCCACCTACGAGTAGAATCACAAGGCCCAGCCAGACCATGTGCCTCAGGCACCTGCCTATGTCCGCTCCCCTAAGAGGTAAGGATACGGACAGCAGCCGAAGCTGTAAGGTATAAGAACGCTACCCTGCCGGTAGCGCTCACCTAGCATAGACAGAGGAATGCCTAGAGGAACGCGCACAGAGCGTCTACTCATATGCATGAACCAAGAGGACTGAGCACCATGCGGCGTGTGTCAGGGTCTTATATAGACTCTGTGCCTCATCCAAGATGGAGGACACCAGAGCCAATCCGCTGCCAGAACGACAGGAGTGACGTCATGCTGGCCTATCACCGAGCAAGCCGTCACAAGCACATGACCAGCGACCAATCGGCATAGAAGGTGTCAGAGACATGTGACCTCGTGTCAGCGATGTCACCCGCACATGTGCAATGGCTCCAAGATTGGACTTAGTCTCCGGCGCTCGCACATGTGCAGTAGCAAGAAATCTGGACTTAGTCTCCAGCGCTCGCACATGTGCAGTAGCAAGAAATCTGGACTTAGTCTCCAGCGCTCGCACATGTGCAGTAGCAAGAAATCTGGACATAGTCTCCAGTGCTCGCAGCAACCGTAACAGTACCTCCCCCTCAAGGGCCCCCCTCCCGGCGACGCAGGTAATTGGCAACTAAGTCGGGAGCATGGACAGCCTCCTCAGGCTCCCAAGAGCGATGTTCCGGGCCATAGCCCTCCCAATCTATCAAGAAGAACCTGCGTCCTCTAACCATCTTAGAACCAACTATGGCTCGTACCTCATAGCTAGAGCGAGAGGAATCAGAGGCAGGAGAGTGCACTTCACGAGTGTGAGGTAAAATAGCCGGCTTTAGCAGTGAGACATGGAATTTGTCATGAATCCTAAGATGGACAGGTAACTTCAATTGATAGACTACAGGATTTACCTGTCGAAGAACCTCATAAGGACCCAGGAAGCGAGGAGCAAATTTGACAGAGCTCACTCTAAGTCTCACGTGTTTTGCAGAGAGCCACACAAAGTCCCCTGGAGAAAAGACAGGAGCCGGGCGACGAAACCGATCGGACACCGTCTTCATACGGTCCTTAGCTGCTTGGATCGACTCTTGAGTCCGATCCCAAACCTCTCTGGCATTAGTTGCCCAGTCGGCCACAAGAGGAGGAGGTGCAGCGGCGGGAAACGGTACCGGTACCCTAGGGTGTTGCCCATTATTGAGTACGAACGGTGTCTGCCCAGTGGCCTCAGCCAGCGAATTGTTAAGGGCAAATTCTGCCCAGGGTAGGAGGGAGGACCAGTTATCGTGGTTCTCAGCAACAAAGTGTCAAAGGTATATAATCATAGATTGATTGGTACGCTCAACCAAACCATTGGTCTCCGGATGGTATGCCGAAGAGAGATTCAACTCAATTTGCAGAAGGCTACAAAGATCTCGCCAGAAACGGGAAGTAAATTGCGGGCCTCTATCACAAATGATACGATCTGGCATCCCGTGAAGCCTAAAGACATGCTTGAGGAATAGTTTGGCTAGTACCCTGGAAGATGGGATTCTCGATAACGGTACGAGATGAACCATCCGGGAGAAATGGTCCGTAATGACCCACACAAATCTATGTCCCTGTGAACATGGAAGATCACCTACAAAGTCCATGCCTACCACCTCCCATGGTCTATCTGGCACTGGTAAAGGATGCAAGAGCCCAGCCGGTCTCTGCCGTAATGGACGGTTGCGAGCACACGAGTAGCAGGAACCGACATATCTCTTGACGTGGCTGGCTAAGTGTGGCCACCAATACCACCTCTCCAGTAACTCTCGTGTCCGCCTAATACCAAAATGCCCACCCACCTTTGAGGTGTGGGCCCATGACAGTATATCATTCTGTCGATCAGGCGGAACAAAGGTCTTGCCCGGTGGGATTTGGTCTAACGTCACAGGGGAGAGCGTATGAAAAACCCTGGAGGGAAGGATAAGACGAGGTTCGTCAATCTCTTCCTGGGTAGAAAGCATAGAGCGAGACAGGGCGTCTGCCTTGTTATTCTTACTCCCAGACAAATAGTTGATGGAGAAGTGAAAGCGGGAGAAAAACAAGGACCAGCGGGCTTGGCGAGGATTCAGACGCTGAGCGGTTTGTAAGTACGTCAGATTCTTATGGTCTGTATAGACCTGGAAAGGATGTTTCGCTCCTTCCAGCAAGTGACGCCACTCCTCCAAGGCTAATCTCAAGGCGAGCAGTTCCCTATCCCCAATGGTATAGTTTCTCTCTGCCGGTGAAAAGGTTTTAGCAAAGAAGAAACACGGCCTTTTTCTACCTGCACCGTTCTTTTGATACAAGACCGCACCAGCACCCACTGAAGAGGCATCAACCTCTAAGAGGAAGGGCTTACTCTCATCGGGTCTTTGAAGAACGGGAGCAGTTGAAAAGTGTCTTTTTACTGCCTCAAAAGCCTGAGATGTCTCAGTAGACCAGGCTTTGGGATTAGCACCTTTCTTAGTCAAGGCCACCAAAGGGGCCACCAAAGTAGAAAAATGGGGTATGAACTGCCTGTAATAATTTATGAATCCTAAGAAGCGTTGCACCGCCTTCAAGGAATGAGGTTCGGACCATTGCAGGACAGCAGAGAGCTTCGCAGGATCCATAGCCAGACCCTCTTGTGAGATAATGTAACCCAAAAAAGGCAATGAGGACTGCTCGAATACACATTTCTCGAGTTTAGCAAACAATGAGTGCTCCCTTAAACGGGAAAGGACACGAACGACATCCTGACGATGAGTCTCCAGATCAGGAGAAAAAATCAGGATGTCGTCCAGATACACCACTACTGAGGATAACAGTAAATCCCTGAATACATCGTTTACGAAGTCCTGAAATACTGCGGGTGCATTACATAACCCAAAAGGCATGACGAGGTATTCATAGTGACCGTCTCGGGTGTTAAAAGCGGTCTTCCATTCGTCACCCTTTCGAATTCGTACCAAGTTATACGCACCCCGCAGATCCAACTTCGTAAAAACTTGAGCTCCTCTCAGTCTGTCAAAGAGCTCCGAAATTAAAGGTAATGGGTATTTGTTCTTTATTGTGATTGCGTTGAGACCCCTGTAATCTATGCAGGGACGCAAATCACCCTCTTTCTTCCGAACAAAGAAAAACCCAGCTCCGGCGGGAGAGACAGACTTACGAATGAACCCCTTCTCTAAGCTCTCTCTTATATAGGTCGACATGGCCTCCGACTCAGGTATCGACAGGGGGTAAACCCTGCCTTTAGGTGGAACCGAACCTGGGATAAGGTCTATGGCACAGTCATACGGCCTATGGGGTGGAAGAACCTCAGCACCCTGTTTGGAGAACACGTCAGCGAAATCCAAATAGGGTGTAGGTATGGGAGAGAGATCAGTTGATGCAACCGCAACGACCTTAGGTGGTAAGGGAAGACATCGGGACTGACATTTCGAACCCCAACTAATAATGCTGTCAGACTCCCAGTCAATGTGAGGAGCATGAGTCCGAAGCCATGGAAGGCCCAGAAGGACGTCGTCTATACCCTCAGGCAAAACAAGAAACGAAATCTCCTCTATGTGACCCTGAGACAGGGAAAGGCGCAAGGGAACTGTCCTCAATGTAATGGAGTCAGACAACATAGTTCCATTAACAACACGGACAGGAATAGGCGCATCTAACATGATAGAGGGAATATTGTGTCCCTTTACAAATCCTGAGGACACAAAAATCCCGTCAGCTCCGGAATCCACAAAAGCCATAATAGGCCATGTATTCTCAGATAACGAGAGCTGACCTGGGATACAACACTTAGAGGGTGCAGAAGACGTCTCTAGTAACCCCCCTCTAATGGTTACTAGGCCAGGGAGTTTCCCTGATGACTAGGACACTTGTTGGCATAGTGCCCAGCCTGACGACATACGTAACATATAGGAGGACCAGACTTGCGTAGTCTGGAGAACGTATGACCTAACTCCATAGGAGTGGGAGATGTTTCAGATGCTGAGGAAGATGGTAGTGGACCCTCAACAACTGGAATAGCCCGATGCTTAGGGCGTGAGGAAGAGACCTCGAGTCTACGTTCCTTATGGCGTACATCGATCCTCGTTGCTACTGTGATCAAGTCCTCCAGAGAAGCAGGGACCTCACGAGTAGCAAGGGCATCCTTGACATAGCCTGCCAACCCTCTCCAGAAGATAGGAATCAACACCTTCTCTGGCCAATCTAGTTCTGCCACCAGAGTTCTAAAAGCAATGGCATAAGAACTAGTGGATAACGAACCCTGAGATAGATCTAACAGTCTCAGGGCCGCATCATGGGTAACCTGCGGACCCATGAATACCGCCTTAAGAGCATCAAGAAAGTCTTGATGTCTCAGAGTAACCACATCAGAGCGCTCCCATAGGGGAGTCGCCCATTCTAAGGCTTTGTCCTGAAGTAAGGAGATGATAAAGCCTACTCTGGACCTCTCCGTAGAGAAGCGAGAAGAGTTGACCTCTAGGTGTATCTGACACTGACTAATGAAACCACGACATGATCTGGCATCGCCAGAATATCTGTTTGGCAGAGCAAGTCGAGGATCATGTGCAGATGTCACCATGGTCTGAGGTTTATCCTCTATACTCTTGAGCCGTGACTCAAGTACTTGTATGTAACGGTGTAACTGCTGATATTCTGCCATAACTGCCAGACCCTTGGCTCAGTCCTAATGTTACGGGGGGCTATCTGATAAGAACCTAAAGGAGTATCAGACAGTCAGGGTCCACCGTGCAAAGACTCTGCTGCAGACTATGGCAGAGTGCACTACCTCTGTTAACTCACAGAAGGATATAATAAGTAAGTAAAGCAATTCCTCCCTTACTTGGAGGGTGTGTGGAATGATCTCTGTTAATAATCACAGAGACAAATGCAATGTGTGCAAAATGGCACCTACCTAGGTCCGCTCTTCTAGTGGTGCAAAAGAGACGAACAGCAGCGTAAGCCGCACAAAGCTCCTACCTGCGTTCGCTCCACTAGTGTGCGAGGACACGAACCACTAGATATGGCACCTGCCTAGGTCCGCTCTTCTAGTGGTGCAAAAGAGACGAACAGCAGCGTAAGCCGCACAAAGCTCCTACCTCTGTTCGCTCCCCTAGTGTGCGAGGATACGAACAACTGCCAGACGCAGTATAAGGAACGTTACCCTAGCGGCAACGTCCACCTACGAGTAGAATCACAAGGCCCAGCCAGACCATGTGCCTCAGGCACCTGCCTATGTCCGCTCCCCTAAGAGGTAAGGATACGGACAGCAGCCGAAGCTGTAAGGTATAAGAACGCTACCCTGCCGGTAGCGCTCACCTAGCATAGACAGAGGAATGCCTAGAGGAACGCGCACAGAGCGTCTACTCATATGCATGAACCAAGAGGACTGAGCACCATGCGGCGTGTGTCAGGGTCTTATATAGACTCTGTGCCTCATCCAAGATGGAGGACACCAGAGCCAATCCGCTGCCAGAACGACAGGAGTGACGTCATGCTGGCCTATCACCGAGCAAGCCGTCACAAGCACATGACCAGCGACCAATCGGCATAGAAGGTGTCAGAGACATGTGACCTCGTGTCAGCGATGTCACCCGCACATGTGCAATGGCTCCAAGATTGGACTTAGTCTCCGGCGCTCGCACATGTGCAGTAGCAAGAAATCTGGACTTAGTCTCCAGCGCTCGCACATGTGCAGTAGCAAGAAATCTGGACTTAGTCTCCAGCGCTCGCACATGTGCAGTAGCAAGAAATCTGGACATAGTCTCCAGTGCTCGCAGCAACCGTAACAGCACTCATGTGTCTTGCGCAGCCATGCGGACCAAGTCCACGCTGTGTTTGTGGCATAGAGGTGCTACCCGTTCTTTCTTCCTCTGAAATCTCCCCCCAAACTCTTTCAACTGAAATTTGACCAAGGTCTCCCTCATCTGCTGAGTCCAGGCAGGCTTGGGGCGGAGGTGGAGGACACAGATGAGGTGGAGGAGGCAGAAGCAGTGGCGGAACTTGGACAGACAGAGGATTGACACACAAATCGTGGGGATGGCAAGACTTGTGCAGCAGACCCTTCACCATCTATCACCATAGTTACCCAGTGCCCAGTCAGCGACATGTAACGTCCCTCTCCATGCTTACTGGTCCAAGTATCGGTGGTGAAATGCACCCGTTCACACACAGAGTTTCTCAAGGAAGCGGTGATGTTGTGTGCGACATGCTGGTGTAGCGCGGGCACACCTTTCTTAGAGAAGTAGTGGCGACTAGGCATCTGGTACTAGGGCACAGCGACAGACATAAGGTCTCTAAAATCCTGTGTGTCCACTAGGCGGAAAGGCAGCATTTCGGTAGCCAAGAGCTTACAGAGGGATAGAGTCAACCTCTTAGCTTTGTCATGGGTCGCAGGAAATGGCCTTTTATTTGACCACATCTGAGGGACAGAGATCTGGCTGCTGTGTGTAGACGGTGTTGAGTAGGGTGTCCCTGGAAAAATGCAGGTTTGTGAGGAAAGTGCAGGCGGAGACATGATGTTGCCTTCATCCAACGTTGGTGCTATCGATGTCTGAGAGAGCTGTACACACTCACTTGTTTCCCCTTCCAAACCAACTGACGACCTACCAAGCAAACTGCCTATTGCGGTTACAGTGGTGGAAGTTGTGCGTGGAAAACCAGGTGTGACAGCTGTCCCCACAGTCCTAGAAGATGAAGAGTGCGCGGATGCACTGGAAGGGGCAGGCCGTGGATGGTTCGCTCCGCTAGGCTGCATTGCAACACGGTGAGCTTTCCACCGGGACCTATGATATTTATTCATGTGACGATTCATGGAAGAAGTTGTCAAACTGCTGAAGTTTTGACCTCTACTAACAGAATCACGACAAATTTTACACATCACATAATTTGGGCGATCTTTTTCTATGTCAAAAAAGGACCAGGCTAGGCAAGGCTTAGAGGGCATGCGACCTGCTGAGCCCCCCCGACTAGTGCTCAGAGGCAGAGTGGTGGCTGATGATGCAGTTGTAGACGTGTGTCAGGTTTCCGGGTTTTCCAGTCCTCTTTTGAAAGAGCTTGCCCTCGGTTAACATGGAGTTTTATGTTCTGTTGCCCTACTTCCTGTCCAGCTGCTTAAAAGGCCGCCTCTAAGCCTAGTCCAGTGCCTGAGTATACTGCTTGCTGTGTGCTCCTGCTTTGCTGCTGCTGCTACTTGATTACCTTTGGATCCTCCTGAAAATCTACCGACCGACTCTGGACCATACCCGGTTTCTTCAAACTGTGCCCGGACTCCGTCTGCCGTCTTTGGTCAGCACGTCTGCCCGGTTTCTTCCGGTTCATAACCATTCTGGACTTTCATCCCGTACGGACACTTCTGGACTTTACCGCTTGCCCCTTGTGTCCCGGCTGCGGCGCATTTAGGCCTTCCGGGGTTGATTGCCGGACAGTCCCTGTATAGGGGTTCGCTCTGGTGGTCTCCCTGGGGGAGTCCGGTGCGTGGCCCCGGGAATCCCCTTCGCTCCGTTTCGGAAGGTATTTTCATGTGTTTGTTATACTGTGTATTTCCGTTGTGTATCTACCGTGGTTACATATCATAAAACATCTTGTACCACAAACTCGTCTCTGGTTGTCATTGCCCTAACGCTATCGAAATCCTCAGAACATACAATAGTATTACAACGTGCTACCAGTGCTGCGACTCTGTCCAGGAAGGCGCAAGGTAACTTCGTCGTCGGTTGCATGCTCCTCCACCGCCTCTGTTGACCTCCTCGAGTGCCTGACTGGGGGTTGACAGTAGGTGGAATCTAGAACTTCATCATCAATTGTTGTGTTTGCACTCCCCTCCCCCTCAGACCGAGCCTCTTCTTGCCCTGACCGAATATTTAAGTTGTCATCCCAATCTGGTATCTGGGTCTCATCGTCATCAGTATGTTCCTCATTGTCTATAACCACAGGTGTTACAGTTTGTGACAAAAGGTCAACATTACGTTCAGAAACTTGGTCCTCAAGGCCTGATCAGAGTCACAAAGGTTCTGGGCATCACTGCAGACCATTTCCTGGTCTGTACTCACTGTAGCTTGGGAGCAGACCTCTGATTCCCAGGCTATAGTGTGACTGAACAGCTCTGCAGACTCAGCCATCTCAGTTCCACCATACTGTGCAGGGCTGATGGAGACTTCAGAGCTGGGAGAAAGCAAGTTTGATGGGATGACAACTCAGAGGACTGGTGTTTTTTGGATGCGGTACTTGAAGTGGCTGAGAGGGCACTTGTTGGACCACTTGAGATCCATTCAAGCATTTTCCTTTTTTGGCCATCATCTAGCTTTGTTCCTGTTGTTCGTGTTCGTAAAAAAGGGAGCACATCGGATTGTCCACGGTAAGTAGTAGACATCTTACTTTTGCTGGTAGATGGTCTATCTTCAGCAGATGATAATGGAGCTTTGCCACATTCCCCACGGACAAACCCTTTTTTTTCCTTTTCCACCACGCCTCTTCCCCTTTCCACCAGCATCTGTCATTTTGCCACTCATGTTGATTGCGACAAGATTGTGCACTGAAAATGTGGTAGTAAAAATTGAGAGGTGGTGTAGATTGCAGCGGTGGTCTAGCTTTATTAACAGCAGAATAATAAAGAATAAATATCCTTGACAATGCAACTACGGCCCTTAAACTGGCAGCATAAATTGCTAGTATAATGGCTTAGTTATAATGAGTTGGAGTGGGCAATGCAGGCAGACGTGCTGCAAATATCTTTGCACTAATGGGACTATACAGAAGTCCAATAGCCACGTTTAGGATGACATTAAGTTCACTCAGTGTTTGCTAGTATAATGGCTTAGTTATAATGAGTTGGAGTGTGCAATGCAGGCAGACGTGCTGCAAATATCTTTGCACTAGTGGGACAATACAGAAGTCCAACAGCCACGTTTAGGATGCCACTAGGTTCACTCAGTATTTGCTAGTATAATGGCTTAGTTATAATGAGTTGGAGTGTGCAATGCAGGCAGACGTGCTGCAAATATCTGTGCACTACTGGGACTATACATAAGTCCAATAGCCACGTTTAGGATGACACTAGGTACACTCAGTGTTTGCTAGTATAATGGCTTAGTTATAATGAATTGGAGTGTGCAATGCAGGCAGACGTGCTGCAAATATCTTTGCCCTAGTGGGACTATACAGAAGTCCAATAACCACGTTTAGGATGACACTAAGTTCACTCAGTGTTTGCTAGTATAATGGCTTAGTTATAATGAGTTGGAGTGTGCAGAGGACAGGAGGGTACAGTGCCAGGGTTGTGGGTCTCTGGGTAGAGGAATGGAAGCCTGCCTTTCTATCCCTCCTAATGGGGAAATGCAGCGAGGAAATCCCTGACCTTAGCTACACAGACGCTGTCATCTTGTGTAGCTGTTAAACTCTGTTTTCAGAACCTGTCACCTATGGCTCTGACCCTGCCCGTATGAGCCCTTAAAAGGACTGATAGAAAGTGCTATCCCTAAGCTGTCCAGCGCTGTGTATGGAGCGCATACAGCAGTATCGGCGATAGGACTCAGGACGGAGCTGCGCCAGTGATGTCTGACACCAAGGACGCAGAAGAGATAATGGCGTCCGGACGGGCAGATACTCGTTTTTATAATGCAGGGACATGTGACATGGACATCCTATCACACATGCCGTTACTTCTCTGGCTAAAAGTCCACTTAGCTGTGTGTGTGTCTGGGATTGGCTGACATGCTGGCCCTCCCCACTACACGCGCGCGCTTAGGGAAGGAAGACAAGGAAAAAAAAAAAATGGCGATCGCCATTATCCATACAGCAGTGATCTGAATGCGCTGTTCCCGCACACTATACACTGAAATTTCATAATAGTGTGAGTCACAGAGTGACTTACACTATTACAGCGGAAAGCCAGCTAGGAATTAGCTAGGTTTTTTGCTGCTAGAACCATTCTCGAACGTATCTAGAACTATCGAGCTTTTGCAAAAAAGCTCGAGTTCTGGTTCGATCTAGAACAGCCCCCAAAATCACTCAAGCCGCGAATTGGAGAACCACGAACCACGAACCGCGCTCAACTCTAGTAAGGAGAGGTTCCTCGTTCCTGCAGTGTCTCACGTAGCGATGTGTGCTGCCGCAGGAATGAGGAGCAACATCGTTAGTGCAGCAGCAACGATAATTGAGATTAGGGGGGGATGTCACCGATTAGCGATTTTGAACGTTTTTGCTATGATTCAAAATCGCTAATAGGTGTCACACGCAACGGCATCACTAACGCGGCCGGATGTGTGTCACAAAATCCGTGACCCCAACGAGATCGCTTTAGCGGTGTCGTAGCGTGTAAAGTGGCCTTTAGTTGGAACATCAAAACTATATGCATTTGCTGCTACCATACTCACATGGACCCACAAAATTTAACTAAACTAACATAGAATTTTTGCTGTATGGTGAACCCTGCAAAATGTAACCCATAACACAAAGTGTTTTTGCAGATGGTGAATGAAATGCTGCTTTCTAAAGCTACAAATCATCGTGCGAAAAAAACATACCCTCATACAGCTGTGTTGCCAATAATTTAAAAATGTTATAACTCTTAAAAAAATGATTGAAAAATTGAACCAAAAGAATCGAGATGGAAGAAGTAATTCACTGGACTCTTGTCCATTGGACAGGACAGTAATTTGTGACTGCTGGACAGAAATTTTGTGAATCTCCTTAACCCTTCTGATATACCCAACTCTTTTTTGATTAGCCAGGCTTGCGCTACATCAGTATTGCAGTGTGATGCACATACAACGCCCTTACCGCCATCCCCACTCTGTTCTTCCCCCCTCCCTTGGTGGGGACGCTGACTCTCTCATCATCCTAGCTGCTTAGTGGTGTCTGCTCTTTCCCCAGTCCCTGCTGCTGTCTCCTTGGGCCTACGCAAACAGCACAAGCCTACTGGGAGTGCCCTTAGGGTGGGCATGTGGCCACGCCCCTTTTCCTAAAGGGCAGTAAGCCCTGACGCAGAAGTGCCTCTTAGCATAGCCGAGAGGCAGCAGGTATTTAAGGCACCCTTCCCTTAAGGGAGGTGCCTGGGTAGCGAGTCCAATATGTTGCTAGTTCTCAGGTCTCTTGTGCTGCCGCAGTTACTGCACTCTGTACTGTTGCTGATTCCTGTCCATGTTTCAGTGCATATCACATTTTCTGCCAAAAGTATCTGCTCCGGCCACTCCTACGGTACCTGCTGCTGCTGTTGCAACTGCCTACACCAGCTGCTGTTACGAGATCCACTGCTGCTGCTTTTACAACCAGTTTGTGTCTGTGGCACCAGCTGCCAAGATACCGTTGATCCCTTGGGACTGCCCTCTATCAGCTACCTACCAGCGTGTGTGTTTATCGCCACCTCCTGTGGCTTTAGTGAAGTCCTGTTGCCGTTCTAGTTTGCTATTCCAGGCCAGTGATCAGTGCATTCGGTCCAGTGGATCCACTAACCCCTTGCTCGCTCTGTGAACATAACTATAATGTCATGCCAGCCCTGTTAATCAAAAAAAGAGCTTGGAAGGACAAGAGATTTGCAGGCCTCTCGTCCAGCCTTCACAGATTGCAATCATGGTAGTTCGATCTGAGCCCTGTGAATCAGGTCTTCCATATCTGCAAAACAGTTATAATGTGTTTTGGTGGGAAGGGGTTAAATAAATATGATAGAAAGTTATTCAAAGACAGTCTGTGAAATCCAAGGTCCTTAAAGATTCTCTTTAAATACATTGTTACGTTTCCTCTGGAGAGTTTAGAAAGAACGCTTTCAAGAGTTGTATTAAAAGTGTTGAGTCTTACCCGGCTTTCATATCTAATTAACGTATAATCTGTAAGAAGAATTTCATATTTTCAGAGAGAACTGCTTTCGAGCTAATGTTAAGTTCTTCACAGCTGTATCAAGATGATTTTGACTAATTTAGCAAAATGATAAATAGCAATGTTTATAGAGTGTGAATTTTGTTATTACCTTTTTAACTTCATATTGCATAACTATAAACTCAAAGTTTTTAAAATGTGTCATAAAATAAAGATGTCTTTTGTCTATGGCCTAATCTTCTAATCTTAGTACTCAACAAATATTTAATTTAATTGTCAAAATACCAGGGCAGATTTATATTCATTGGAAGTAAACAAAGCATATTTGTAATGAATGACTGCAAGCAGAGATCTTAAAAATCAGGAGCAATTGATACAAAATAGAGATAAGTGCATGATTTCAGCTATCTATATGTGACGCCCTGGGCAAGCCAGGGGTCACAGGTAATGACATCACCACACCCTACACCCCGGTTAGGTACACCTAAGCTAGACCAGAAATCCTTGTTGCCTTCCTCCAGGGGCTGATGTCCACACCAGGGGCTGGGCCAGGCAGTTGGCTCCACCCACCGAGGAGTTCACAGTCCTGGAGGCGGGAAAACCAGGCAGATGAGTTTAGGAGTTGAGTGGTAAAGGAGCAAGTGTGAGGAGAAAAGTGAAAGAAGTAGAGTCTGAAGTTAGTCCGGGTGTGTGCCCCGGACTGAGCCAGCAAGGTTAGCAGACGGCGGTGACCGTCTGCAGTAGAGGCTGATCGGAGGTTGCCGAAAGGACCGTGGACGGGTGGTGGCCCGGCGGTACCGGACCGGTATACAAAGAGAAGCCAGCACCATTGGCAGGGGCCTTTCGGATCCCGGCAAGGCTAGGAGTCGCCGTGAATTTGCCAAATCCGTCAGTGAAGGGGACCTCCGGGTCTCCAAACAACTAAGTCCCGATTGAAGGCAACAGTCCAACCGTATGAGAGAGACACCGCCACCACCAAGGCACCAGTTTCTCAGGGCCAGCGCCTGCGGGCAAAGAGGGGCTCCTCCGGCCCATATCCAAGTCGGGGAGCGGGTAACCGCTGGGAACCCATCGCTACCAACATTTCACAAGGTGCAGGGAAAGACACAGTCACCATTAACTACCGGGGAAAAGCAACAGCAGCCGTCCGTGGGAACCGTCTTTCCAGCCGTGTGTTTTACCGAGAACTGTGTCAACGTCTCAGGCTGAGTGAGTACCACCATGCCGTACGGCACAGTGCTGCCCCCGCGACCCTGCACCTCACCAGGCCCCGCACCCGGCCTGCCATCCACCCCTACCCCATCACCGGGCCCCGGGACAACCAACCCCCTACCCACGGAGGGGAGAAATAACAACAAAGCTGCTCCCTGTCACCGCTCCCGGGATCCCCATACAGAGCAGCAGTGGTGTCCACACAATCACCACAACCGTGGGTGGCGTCACGGACAATAAATCTCCAAAAGCAAACCCCTTTTCACTCACGGGCGAGGAGCGCCGCTCAAGTCCCCGGGATCCGGCCCATCACTCGAGCCACCGAGCAGCGGAGGCTGCAGCAGCAGCGGCAGCCGGACCCGAGCAGTGGGAGAGCGCAGCGTCCACTCCTCTGCCCGTGACATATACACACCTGGTATCGGTTGGAGAGGAATTGGTGCCGGTGCCGGCACAGGACAAATGGAGGCTCCTGATTCCCTCTCTACAGGGAGAGGAGTGGGAGGAGGTCCTGGAGTCTCCAACTATGGTATCTCCGTCTGTCAACAATAGATTGATACAATGCTATTTTATACATCAGGCATACTTAACTCCCACTCGCTTATTTATTGTGGGTCAGCGCCAGCCGCTGGAATGCCCACGATGCCATGGTCCAGACACCACAAACTTTCTGCACATGGTGTGGAATTGCCCAATCATATCTATGTATTGGCAGGAAGTGACTTCCCTGTTGTCCTCAATAGTGTTGATGCCTGTTCCATGCGACCCTCTGTTGTGCCTATTTGGAGTAATGGAGGAGGAGATGGGAGATCACTACATAAGAATACTTCTTAGAGAGACATTGTTTATGGCCAGAAAATGAATTGCCTTGAGGTGGATGGGGGCTTCAAATCCAACTGTGCGAGCCTGGATTAATCTGGTTAACTCGATAATTCCATATGAGCGGGTGGTATACTTTAATAGAGTACGTCCGGAAAAATTCAGAAAAATTTGGGATCTGTGTAACTCCTCCCCCAGCACACTCGAAGAAGCCTCAAGTTGGTTACTGTTACAATAATAGATTCATACTCGGTATTGGATGATGAAGCGCATTCCAGTGGCATAGTTAGACTGTATAGAATAGTTATTGTTACTAACTTTTGTTTTTTTAGGTTTAGAGACTGCAGATCACATTGAATAAAATAGTCTATGTGCTATATATATCAGTATGTACTGGTGGGATCAGTACTGTAGCATGTAGTTGACAAGATTGACAGAGGTGCAGAGAGTGCTATGAAAATCTTATTATCTTATCCGTTAATGTTACTGTTTGTCCATGCTATTGATAGATATTCCTGGAAAGTACTTGTGTAATGCTATTGTGTCGCCCAGCAATAGGAGGTACTCAGATCCGGGCCAAGGGTTCTCTTCTGTAGGTATCACGGTGACGTGACCCGGTCTGTGATCCGAGGCTCCACAACAAAAAGGGGATTAGGTAAGGGAGATTGTCCAAGACGCCACCCGTGGGTTGCGGTGATGAGATGGTGGCACCGCCGCTGCCTCTGGGGATCGTGCCCGGGACTGGTGGTGTGGGGCAGCAAGGTGGAATCCACTCCACAGGTAGGGGAGGTGTAATCCCAGGGCCCAATTGGGAGTTGTGGTGGTGGCAGGGATTGCAGGGAGCAGGAAACTCACAGTTCGGTTGTCTTGGTGTTGGATGAAGCTAGGCTGATGTGTGTGGTCATAAAACACAGAGTCCTCTGTAAACCAACTTGCCGGTGACCGGGAGCCTTTTGGAGGGGTCCCACACATGGTGCAATGAGCAGGAGCCCTCTTTTGTTGCACTGCACCTTGTAGTCTTCTTAGCTCCTCTGGTTGGAATGGGGGAAGTCCACTTCCCTGCACTATTCCGGATTCCCGATGCCGGCGGGCCACTACCCTGTCCCGGTCCACTTTGGGTCCCCTCCTAGTGCCTGACTTGTTCCTGCAGCCCAGGGGCTCCAAACCCTGACTGCTCTGCAACTTTCTCTGCAGCCCAGGAGACACACTCCTGACTGCTCTGCTGCTCCCCTCTGACTGGCTTAACTCCTCCCCTGCTGCTCTTTTCAGCTCCTAACTGGGGGGAGGGGCGGCTGCTCATATGCACCATATGCGGGGGTGTATGTGTAATCCCAAGGAGAAAGCATTTCCTGTACCCTAGGTGGGGGGTACAGTCATCTGTGACTACCTGGTTTTGCCAGGGCATCACATTATGTGTGATTTATTCTGTACCACATGTTTTTAGGTTTAATAAAATAAAGTTAAAAAAAAATAAATAAAGATGAGTGAATCGGTTTCCAACAAATTCCATCTGCTTCAAAACTCACAAAAAATATTCTACTTATCCAAAATCCAGTAGAGATGAGCAGATCAATCTGCAGAGGAATGAGTTTGGGTTCAATTTCCTGCAATTTGCAGTGTCACATAAATTTAAACAGTTTGAGATTCGATTTGCGGTTCATGAAAAAATAAAATCTTGTCTGGCACCATTTGCTACAGCAGGTTTGCATAATTTTACAATGCCACGGGGTCCTTTCATGATGCACTACAGCTATGACATCTTACGGATTCTCATACCTTGACCCATCATAGATCAGAGGTTTCCAGTGGAGCAAAGTTGGTAAGGCAGTTTTAGTTTTTTTCCATCTCCAGAATCCCTGGCTAAGTCTCTTCATTATGGTTAACAGGGTTCTCTCATGCTCTCACTCATGTATAGTGTAAGCTCTGATGTCAGCAACATCCATTCTTCCTCTCTCTTGTGTAGTGTAAGCTATACAAGAGAATAATATGTAAAGAATAAGTAACTTAAGAGAATAAACGGAAGATAATAATAAACAGAAGAGAATAAAAACGTAATATGTAAAAAAAATGAGGAAAATACTGAAACTCAAATCACTGCTCACCTTTCCAGCCCTCTGCTCCTCAGCATCACTTGTCTGATCCTCTTTACATTTTCATCTTCAGATTCTCAACGCTCACGTTCAAATTCCCCGCCATCTCACAAGGAGCCATATTTACGGCTTTGATGAGGTTTGGGAGGGTTCTGCACAAGTGTAAGAAATGTCCCAACATCATGTCTAGAGATAAGCGAACCTGTTCAATTAAGGTTCACCAATTTCAAATTCGGTACGAGCCTTAGCATGTTCGGTTCGGACTCAGTAACCCGAGCAATTTCCCCAAAAGATGTCAATGTTCGTTTTTATTTGATCACTAATCGCGGTTTCTTTAAATGCTTTTCTAATAACATGTTGTGGTTTTGTAGAGAATAGTGTAGACTAGGGACATGCAGTGTAGGGAAAGCTGTGTGCCACAAATCGGCATTTCATGATAGATATAGGGATTGCTACTTCTTAGTGCCTGCTAAAAAGTTTCCAGTGAACAATCTAAATAGGTATTGCTATATATTACATTTCCAGGTATTGCTACGTATTACTGCCTGCTCCAAATTAGGCAGTGAAACACATATCTAGATATCGCTACGTATTACTGCCTACTCCAAATTAGGCAGTGAAACAAAATTTTAGTTATACTGCCTGCTCCAAATTAGGCCATGAAAAACATTTCTAGCTATTGCTACATATTACTGCCTGCTCCAAATTAGGCAGTGAAGCACATATCTAGGTATTGCTACGTATTACTGCCTGCTCTAATTTAGGCAGTGAAGCACATTTCTAAGTATTGCTATCTATTACTGCCTGCTCCAAATTAGGTAGTGAAATACATTACTAAGTACTGCCAAGTATTACTGCCCATTCTAAATTAGGCTGTGAAACACATTTCTAGGTACTGCTACGTATTACTGTCTGCTCCAAATTAAGTAATGAAACACATTTCTAAGTATTTTTACTTATTAGTGCCTGCTGTAAATTTGCTAGTGAACTAGGTAAAAAGGTCTTGTCACTTTTCAGTGTCTGCTCCAAATTACAAAGTCAACCACATTTCTAGTTATGGGTGCCTTTTAGTGCTTTTGCAATATTGGCAACTCAGGCAGGAAATAAATAATTTATCTTTTGTGTCAGGTGTCTGTCAGGTGTGGGCATAGGATTGCAAAACATCTGTTTGACAGGGAAAGGGTACACTGACCATGAGCGGTAAATCGCGATAAGGTTGTGGTGGAATGTTGAATAGCTGGGATGTTTGAGGTGTACATGTGAAAAGTTCTGTTAGTCAAAGCTCTAGTCAGCAAACACCGGATCATCCTATCCCAAAAGAAATGAGAACAAGTTCCATTTCTGGATAGTCTAATCATCTAGATTTCTTTAGCAGCCGCACATCGCTTCAACTTTGAAATGATGCTGATAAACACCATGTGCTAGAGTGGATGGCAAGCGCTGCATCAAGGAAGCCTCTCCTCTTCCTGTACCGCAACATCACACACAGTTCATTCCTCAGAGTTGCCACCTCAATTACTCTTGTTTCCTCCGGCATCACAAATGTCCAACTGGCAAACTGACTGTTGTAAACCGCACATGGATAAGTCTGCAAAGCTGTTCACACATTCTATCCCATGGGCATCAGAGGTCTGCTCAAAAGATTCTCAGACTCAAGAGGAGGAAAGCATTTGCATCAATGCTCAAAGTCTCTGTCAGTTGGATCGTGACCCAGACAAAGTAGCATCTGAGAAGGATTCCAACCCTCGTCAACTGATAGCCCCCGAGGATGGAAGTAATGATGATAAGACTCAGACACCTGAGGTGAATGCATACTATTGTATGATGTCAGGTCAGACACAGGAAGAGGGGGATAACATAGAGCATGACAATGAAGTTGTAGATCTCACTTGGTGTGAACTCAGAGGCATGCAGCTCAGTAGCTCATAAGATGATGTGGTGAAGGAGGAAGACAAGGATGTTATGTTGACGATTTCCACACAAACATGTAGTGATACAACCATGAGAAACACTGAATCCTTAGCTCATAATATACAGTACAGAACAAAAGTTTGGACACACCTTATTAAAAGAGTTTTCTTTATTTTCATAACTCTGAAAATTGTAGACTCACATTGAAGGCATCAAAACTATGAATTAACACATGCGGAATGAAATACTTAACAAAAAAGTGTGAAACAACTGAAAATTTGTCTTATATTCTAAGTTCTTCAAAGTAGCCACCTTTTATTTTGATTACTGCTTTGCACACTCTTGGCATTCTCTCGATGAGCTTCAAGATGTAGTAACCGGAAATAGTTCTCACTTCACAGGTGGGCCCTGTCAGATTTAATAAGTGGGATATCTTGCCTTATAAATGGGGTTGGGACCATCAGTTGTGTTGTGCAGAAGTCTGGTGGATACACAGCTGATAGTCCTACTGAATAGACTGTTAGAATTTGTATTATGGCAAGAAAAAAGCAGCTAAGTAAAGAAAAACGAGTGGCCATCATTACTTTAAGAAATGAAGGTCAGTCAGTCTGAAAAAATGGGAAATTTTGAAAGTGTCCCCAAGTGCAGTGGAAACAAACATCAAATGCAAAAAAAGAAACTGGCTCACATGAGGACCACCCGAGGGAAAGGAAGACCAAGAGTCAACTCTGCTGCGGAGGATAAGTTTATCCAAGTCATCAGCCTCAGAAATCACAGCTTAACAGCAGCTCAGATTAGAGACCAGGTCAATGCCACACAGAGTTCTAGCAGCAGACACATCTCAAGAACAACTTTTAACAGGAGACTTTGTACAGCAGGCCTTCATGGTAAAATAGCTGCTAGGAAACCACTGCTAAGGTCAGGCAACAACCAGAAGAGACTTGTTTGGGCTAAAGAGCACAAGGAATGAACATTAGACCAGTAGAAATCTGTGCTTTGGTCTGATGAGTCCAAATTTGGGAACTTTGGATCACACCACCGTGTCTTTGTGCGACACAGAAAAGGTAAACAGATGGACTCTACATGCCTGGTTCCCACCGTGAACCATGGAGGAGGAGGTGTGATGGTGTGGGGGTGCTTTGCTGGTGACACTGTTGGAGATTTATTCAAAATTGAAGGCATACTGAACCAGCATGGCTACCACAGCATCTTGCAGCGGCATGCTATTCCATCCGGTTCGCGTTTAGTTGGACCATTATTTATTTTTCAACAGAACAATGATCCCAAACACACCTCCAGGCTGTGTAAGGGCTATTTGACTAAGAAGGAGAGTGATGGGGTGCTACGCCAGATGACCTGGCCTCCACAGTCACCAGACCTGAACCCAATCGAGATGGTTTGGGGTGAGCTGGACCACAGAGTGAAGGCAAAAGGGCCAACAAGTGCTAAGTATCTCTGGGACTAAGTATCTTCAAGACTGTTGGAAGACCATTTCTAGTGACTACTAGTGATGAGCGAGTATGCTTGTCACTACTCGGTACTCGCACGAGTATCACTGTACTCGGGCTACTCGGCGGGTACCGAGTAATTTCGCGATACTCGTGCTGTACTCGTGGTCTTCATCCCTGCATGTTGGCGCTCTTTTGAGAGCCAGCCCTCATGCAGGGATTGGCTGGCAGACCACTGCAATGCCACAGCCCTGTTATGTTACGAGGGGGACCCGGGAAAGCGTGCCAAGATGGGAAATGGACTGCTTCCGCCGGTCAAGGTCCACTGTGCGGTGTAAGGGACCGCCGCTATGGTGGGTGAAGAGTGAGCGGGTTGCTGCTAGCGATCGTCTGGAATGTCACAGACGATCTATGTACACCGATCTGCCCTAACCCGTGAGGGTTGTATGGCACAGATCTCACGGCTCGGTGTACCTGTTGCACGGGGAAGCACAGAGGTGCCCACGCACGTGTGCCAGTGGAAGTCACGAGAATATGGCACGAGGGTAGCACAGAGGTGCCCACGCACGTGTGCTTTCAATAACCAGGTGAGTCCAATGGAGACTTGAGGAGCTCACCTGGGACAGGAACACGGCCTGTTGACGGGGGTACTGCCAGAGCAGCAAGGCAGGAACACGGCCTGCAAACGAGGTACTGCCGGAGCAGCAAGGGCAAAGCCCACAAGAGACAGTAATGCCTGAGCAGTGGCGTGGCAGCACGCTGCCAGACATCCAAACATAGAAGGACGGTCGCGCGCCGCCATGATGGCAGGGGGAGCTTTTAAGGAGGTGCAGCTCCACCCGAGGGCGGGCGCGAGGCGGAGATGATGGACTTGACCCAATCAGGGTCCACGACGTCCCAGCCTGGCCAGTCAGGATTCACCACATCACCAGCCTTGTCATCAAGCCGTGTGACGTCAGTGAGCGAATCAGGACCCACCACGCATTGCACATGCTCACCCTCCTGCCTCTGGGAAATAGAGGCGGGATCCTCGGTCTCACAATGTGGAGAGATAACGGGAATCTCACTGCTTCCCTGAGCAGTAAACCTCTGCACATTGCGCAGCCTCGCAGACCTTCGGGGCCGCTGAGCAGGAGAGTCTGCGGCAGGCCAGGAATGGGAGACCGCTTCACTCCTTGTAACAGGAGAACCACTAGGTGTCACCCTTCTGCTGCCTCTCTGAGAAGGTATCTCCTGCACACTGCGCAGTCTGGCAGACCTTCGGCGCTGATGAGCAGGAGTGCTCGTGGCAGGCAAGGAATGGGAGACTGCCTCAGTCCTTGCCTCAGGAGAGCCACGAGATGTAACATTACCCCCCCCGTCTAGGCCCCCCCCTGTCCGTGCTCGAAGGCCGCTATCAAACCCGGGGCGCGGATATGATCCTCCAACTCCCAGGATCTATGCTCCGGACCACGGCCGGCCCACTCCACGAGGTAGTACCTCTTGCCCTGTATGACTTTTGTCTCCACAAGTTTTGCCACTTCAGGGTCGTCGGACGGGGAGTCGGTTTGAGCCGGCAGGGACCCCGAGAATTTATTAAGTCGTACGGGTTTCAGGAGGGATACGTGAAAGGTGTTGGCTATAGCCCAGCGTGGAGGGAGCTGGAGTCGATATGCCACTGGGTTTACCTGCTGTAGTACTTTAAACGGACCCAGATACCTAGGGGCGAATTTGGCTGCCTGTACCTGTAGGTTAACATTCTTAGAGGACAGCCATACTAGGTCACCAGGGGCGAAGGATGGTGCAGGGCGGCGGCGAACATCAGCCGTTGTCACCATCCGGTCTTTAGCCCTTTTAAGAGCCTCTTGGGTGTCATCCCAGATCTCCCGGGCCTTGGTCGCCCAATCCTCCACTCTAGTATCGGGTGACGTAATGGGCATCGGAACCGGGATTCTGGGATGTTGTCCGTTATTGAGTAGGAACGGAGTCTGGCCAGAGGATTCATGGACCGAATTGTTAATGGCAAATTCGGCCCAAGGAAGGAGGTTAGCCCAGTTGTCGTGGTGCGCGGATATAAAATGGCGGAGGTAAGTTACCAATGTCTGATTAGTCCTCTCCACTAGTCCATTGGTCTCGGGATGGTATGAGGAGGAGATGTTCAGCTCTATCTGCAGGAGCTTACAGAGCTCTCTCCAGAAGCGAGACGCGAACTGGGGACCCCGGTCGCTCACCACCTTGTCAGGCATGCCATGCAACCTAAATACATGCCGAATGAACAAGGTGGCGAGAGCACGTGACGTCGGGAGTCGTGGGAGAGGCACCAAGTGGACCATTTTAGAGAAGTGGTCCGTGATGACCCATACGACCCTGTGCCCTGCTGACTTGGGCAGATCTCCCAGGAAGTCCATCCCCACCACTTCCCAGGGACGATCCGGCACTGGCAGTGGATGAAGAAGACCTGCCGGTCTCTGCCGGGACGGCTTATTCCGAGCACACGACATACAGGCTCCCACATATTCCTGTATGTCCTGGGGTAGTCTCGGCCACCAATAATGCCTGGTCACCAGGTCTCTGGTCCTTTTGACCCCGAAGTGACCCCCGACCTTGGAGGCATGGGCCCACGATAGCACCTCGTTCCGTAGTTCAGGGGGAACGAGGGTTTTGCCAGGGGGCACCTGGTCCAAAGAAGTGGGAGTGACCATCCTCAAGCTGTCCGGGGGTAGTATAAGACGAGGCTCCTCCTCGTCCTCCTCCAACACAACCATACAACGTGACAAGGCATCGGCCCGTACGTTCTTCTCACCGGCCAGGTGGCGGATAATAAAGCGGAACCGGGAGAAGAATAAAGACCAACGGGCCTGCCTTGGGTTCAGGCGTTGTGCTGTATGGAGGTATGTGAGGTTTTTGTGGTCAGAAAAAACCTCAAATGGATGCTTCGCACCCTCCAGGAGATGCCGCCATTCCTGGAATGCTAGTTTCATCGCCAGTAACTCCCTATCCCCTATGGAGTAGTTCCTCTCGGCCGGAGAAAAGGTCTTGGAGAAAAAGAAACACGGATGTTTCCTTCCTCGTTCGTTTTTCTGGTACAGGACTGCACCTGCACCGACCGAAGAGGCGTCTACCTCCAGTAGGAAGGGTTTGGAGATGTCTGGACGATGAAGGATGGGAGCTCTGGAGAAGTGAGTTTTGAGAGTGTGAAACGCCTCTACCGTTTCCCGTGTCCATGCTTTGGGATTAGCGCCCTTGCGGGTAAGGGCAATGATGGGTGCTGCCACCGTCGAGAAGTTGGGAATGAACTGGCGATAATAATTGATAAACCCCAAAAATCGCTGGATCGCCTTCAGCGAGCGGGGCTCAGGCCAGTTCATCACTGTCTCCAACTTCCCCGGATCCATTGCTAACCCCTGACTGGACACTATGTACCCCAGGAACGGCAAGGATTCCTGTTCAAAAACGCACTTTTCCAGCTTAGCATATAATGAATGGGTGCGGAGCCTCTTAAGTACTCGGATGACATCCCTCCGATGGGTGGTAAGATCGGGGGAGAAGATAAGAATGTCATCCAGGTATGCAACCACGGAAAGATACAAATCCCGGAAAATGTCATTCACAAAGTCTTGAAATACGGCGGGGGCATTGCAGAGTCCGAAGGGCATTACTAGATACTCGTAGTGACCGTCCCTGGTGTTAAAGGCGGTCTTCCACTCATCGCCCTTTCGGACTCGCACTAGATTATACGCCCCGCGTAGATCCAGCTTTGTGAAGACCTTTGCCCCGCGGAATCGATCAAATAGCTCAGTAATGAGGGGCAAAGGGTATTTGTTCTTGATTGTGATTGCATTTAATCCCCTGTAATCGATACAGGGGCGCAGATCCCCTTCCTTCTTCTGCACAAAAAAGAACCCTGCACCAGCCGGTGAAATAGACTTGCGAATGAACCCCTTCGCCAGGCTGTCCTGAATATATTTGGACATAGCCTCCGTCTCTGGAGCAGAGAGTGGATACACTCTGCCCCTAGGGGGCTCGGAGCCTGGCTTCAGGTCTATTCGGCAATCATATGGCCGGTGGGGAGGAAGAGTATCTGCGGCCCTTTTGGAAAAGACATCCCTGTAGGCCTCATAAGGTGTCGGTAAACCCAGCCCCTCAGTATTCCCTGAGGACCCAACCGACCTAATGGTAGCGGGTGGTTCGGTAGTCACGAGGTGCTCTCTACAGGATCCTGCCCAGGATGAGATCTCCCCTGTTGCCCAGTTGAGTATAGGAGCATGCTGTCTCAACCAGGGAAGGCCCAGTAGGATCTCATCCGTCCCCCCTGGAAGCACCAGGAAGGACACCTGCTCATGGTGTCCCGGTGGTACATCCATCCTGAGAGGGATGGTGATCTGGGTGATAGGATCGAGTAGTATGGACCCGTCGACTACCCGGACCCTGAGTGGCTTGGGCAACAGAACCAGGGGAACTGAGTATCGGGTTGCCAGGGAGGTCGAGATGAAATTGCCTTCAGCGCCTGAGTCCAAGCAAGCCAGGGCAGAGAAGAGAGTAGTGCCGAACTGCAACTGGGCGCTGATAGTCAACCTAGAGGGAGAAGTAGCGTCTAGAGTCCCCCCTCTGATAGAAACTAGACGCTGTCTTTTCCCGGGACATAGGGTAGCTATGTGTCCCCTCTGCCCACAGGAAAAGCAGATGACACAAGACCGAGAACCTGGGACAGAGGAGACCACCTTGGACACCTCCATTGACTCCACGGAGTCGCCTACAGGACTGGCTGGGGGACCTGTCTGATGGAAGACGTGAGTCAGACGCTTTTTAGGACGAGAAGACGTGGGTGCTGAAGAGACCTCGAGCCTTCGCTCCGCCTGGCGGATGTCTATGCGAGAGGCAACCTGAATCAAGGACTCTAAAGTGGCAGGCACCTCACGTGTGGCCAGTGCGTCTTTGACAAACCCTGCCAGGCCCTCCCAAAAGACAGGGACAAGGACCTTATCCGGCCAGTCCAGCTCTGCGGCCAGTGTCCTAAAGTGTACAGCAAAGTCCCCGACTGAAGCAGACCCTTGCCGAAGTCGTAGGAGGCGCAGCGCGGAATCGTGGGTGACTTGAGGCCCGAGGAACACCATTCTCATGGCCCCAAGATAAGCTGCTAAGTTATTCACCACACGATCTCCGCGCTCCCACAACGGCGTGGACCACTTCAGCGCTCTCCCTGTGAGCAGGGACTGGACGAAGGCTACCTTCGCCTTCTCGGTAGCGTAAAGAGTCGCGGACAGCTCTAAGTAGGTGGTAACCTGGTTTATAAAACCACGGCACTCAGAGCTGTTGCCGCTAAAGCGCTCTGGAAGCGCAAGGCGAGGAGACCTTCCGCCCAATAGCACAGCCTGGGTAGCCGCCTGGGTGGCGACTGTCGTCAGAGTAGTCTTATCGGAGGAAGACTGCTCCACTGCTGCCAATCGTGACTCCAACTGCTGCACATAACGCAGCAACTGCTGCTGCTCTTCAGCCATAGCCAGACCTTTGGCGCGACCGTAATGTTACGAGGGGGACCCGGGGAAGCGTGCCAAGATGGGAAATGGACTGCTTCCGCCGGTCAAGGTCCACTGTGCGGTGTAAGGGACCGCCGCTATGGTGGGTGAAGAGTGAGCGGGTTGCTGCTAGCGATCGTCTGGAATGTCACAGACGATCTATGTACACCGATCTGCCCTAACCCGTGAGGGTTGTATGGCACAGATCTCACGGCTCGGTGTACCTGTTGCACGGGGAAGCACAGAGGTGCCCACGCACGTGTGCCAGTGGAAGTCACGAGAATATGGCACGAGGGTAGCACAGAGGTGCCCACGCACGTGTGCTTTCAATAACCAGGTGAGTCCAATGGAGACTTGAGGAGCTCACCTGGGACAGGAACACGGCCTGTTGACGGGGGTACTGCCAGAGCAGCAAGGCAGGAACACGGCCTGCAAACGAGGTACTGCCGGAGCAGCAAGGGCAAAGCCCACAAGAGACAGTAATGCCTGAGCAGTGGCGTGGCAGCACGCTGCCAGACATCCAAACATAGAAGGACGGTCGCGCGCCGCCATGATGGCAGGGGGAGCTTTTAAGGAGGTGCAGCTCCACCCGAGGGCGGGCGCGAGGCGGAGATGACGGACTTGACCCAATCAGGGTCCACGACTTCCCAGCCTGGCCAGTCAGGATTCACCACATCACCAGCCTTGTCATCAAGCCGTGTGACGTCAGTGAGCGAATCAGGACCCACCACGCATTGCACATGCTCACCCTCCTGCCTCTGGGAAATAGAGGCGGGATCCTCGGTCTCACAATGTGGAGAGATAACGGGAATCTCACTGCTTCCCTGAGCAGTAAACCTCTGCACATTGCGCAGCCTCGCAGACCTTCGGGGCCGCTGAGCAGGAGAGTCTGCGGCAGGCCAGGAATGGGAGACCGCTTCACTCCTTGTAACAGGAGAACCACTAGGTGTCACCCTTCTGCTGCCTCTCTGAGAAGGTATCTCCTGCACACTGCGCAGTCTGGCAGACCTTTGGCGCTGCTGAGCAGGAGTGCTCGTGGCAGGCAAGGAATGGGAGACTGCCTCAGTCCTTGCCTCAGGAGAGCCATGAGATGTAACACTGTTAGTTGTGGAATTGCAATGATTGGCCGGCCCGCACAGCGTGACCATGCCTTTATACCGTCGGGCGCGCTGTGCTCTGCACACAGCCATCTCATATTCCCTGCTTTCCCCACCCACAGGCGCCTATGATTGGTTGCAGTGAGACACGCCCCCACGCTGAGTGACAGGTGTCTCACTGCACCCAATCACAGCAGCCGGTGGGCGTGTCTATACTGTGCAGTAAAATAAATAAATAAATAATTTTAAAAAACCGGCGTGCGGTCCCCCGAATTTTAATACCAGCCAGATAAAGCCATACAGCTGAAGGCTGGTATTCTCAGGATGGGGAGCCCCACGTTATGGGGAGCCCCCCAGCCTAACATTATATGCGACAGTTCTGGGACTGTACCCGGCTCTTCCCGATTTACCCTAGTGCGTTGGCAAATCGGGGTAATAAGAAGTTAATGGCAGCCCATAGCTGCCAATAAGTCCTAGATTAATCATGTCAGGCGTCTCCCCGAGAAACCTTCCATGATTAATCTGTAAATTACAGTTAAAAAACACACACACCTGAAAAATCCTTTATTAGAAATAAAAAACAATAACAAAGTCCCTCATCACCAATTTATTAACCCCGACAAAGCCCTCCATGTCCGGCGTAATCCACGGACCTCCAGCGTCGCGTCCAGCTCTGCTGCATGCAGGTGACAGGAGCTGCAGAATACACCGCCGCTCCTGTCAGCTTCACACAGCAACTGAGGTGAGTAGCGCGATCAGCTGCTGTCAGTCAGGTAACTAACCTCAGTGACAGCTCAGCTGATCGCTGTACTCACCTCAGTTGCTGCGTGGAGCTGACCGGAGCGGCGCTGAGTAGCGCGATCAGCTGAGCTGTCACTGAGGTTACCCGCGGCCACCACTGCATCCACCGCTGGATCCAGGTAACCTCAGTGACAGCTCAGCTGATCGCGCGGCTGTCTTCAGTTGCTGTGTGAAGCTGACCGGTGCGGCGGTGTATTCTGCAGCTCCTGTCACCTTCATGCAGCACAGCTGGATGGAACGCTGGATGACTGTGGATTACGCCGGACATGGAGGGTTTGTCGGGGTTAATAAATTGGTGATGAGGGACTTTGTTAGTGTTTTTTATTTCTAATAAAGGATTTTTTGGGTGTGTGTGTTTTTTAACTGTAATTTACAGATTAATCATGGAAGGAATCTCGGGGAGACGCCTGACATGATTAATCTAGGACTTATTGGCAGCTATGGGCTGCCATTAACTCCTTATTACCCCGATTTGCCAACGCACTAGGGTAAATCGGGAAGAGCTGGGTACTGTCCCAGAACTGTCGCATCTAATGTATGCGGCAATTCTGGGCGGCTGCTGACTGATATTGTTAGGCTCGGGGGCTCCCCATAACGTGGAGCTCCCCATCCTGAGAATACCAGCCTTCAGCCGTATGGCTTTATCTGGCTGGTATTAAAATTGGGGGGACCGCACGCCATTTTCTTTAATTATTTAATTATTTATTTCACTGCACAGTATAGACACGCCCACCGGCTGCTGTGATTGGGTGCAGTGAGACACCTGTCACTCAGAGTGGGGGCGTGTCTCACTGCAACCAATCATAGGCGCCGAAAAGCAGGAAAGCAGGGAATACGAGATTGTTTAATGAGCGGCCGGCTTTTTCAAAAGAGGAAAAGCCGCCGGAGTTTAGTGAACAGCTGTGCAGCGCCGCTGCAGTGATCGGGGAACAGTAAGTAAGAGAGAGGGGGGAGAATGACTGACAGACTGTAAGAGGGAGACAGACAAGACAGAGAGAGACCGACAGAGCGAGACCGACCGACGGGAGATAGAATGAAAAAAAAAAATGACCGACATCGCTAGTAAAAATCACAAAACGTGCGTTTTGGACATCGGAGTGCCACACTATGTTTTTACGTAAAATCTTTCATGTAATAATCTCAAAAAGTAACATACACCAGCTCTATCTCACTATTGGGTATGTGCCTTTAACATTTCCGCCATGAAAATTCATTTTGGTGTCATTTTGGAAGGTTTTCTGGTGAGTCCGTAAAAATGGCGTAAAACTCGGACAAAATTGTTCACAGCTGTGACTTTTGAGTGATAAATGCTTCATGGGGTCTTCCCCATGCTGTTGCCATGTCATTTAAGCACTCTTCTGAGACTTTTGTGACATTTTTAGGGTTTCTACAGGCTGCCGGGGGTCATTTCAGAAAAATACTCGGGTCTTCCATAGGATAACATTGGGCTCGGTGCTCGGGCCGAGTACACGAGTATCTTGGGATGATCGGCCCGAGCCTCGAGCACCCGAGCTTTTTGGTACTCGCTCATCACTAGTGACTACCTCTTGAAGCTCATCAAGAGAATGCCAAGAGTGTGCAAAGCAGTAATCAAAGCAAAAGGTGGCTACTTTGCAGAACCTAGAACATAAGACATATTTTCAGTTGTTTCAAACTTTTTTGTTAAGTATTTCATTCCATATGTGTTAATTCATAGTTTTGATGCCTTCATTGTGAATCTACAATTTTCAGAGTCATGAAAATAAAGAAAACTGTTTGAATGACAAGGTGCGTCCAAACTTTTGTCTGTACTGTAAGAAAAAAGTGTTTTCAGCGTACCTGCCACAGGCGTGCTCCAGGACCTCAGGTGCAAAGTGTCCACCAGACAGGCTGAGCCTGGAAAGATGCAGGCAGTAGGAAGGAGAACGGGTTGGGTTGGACACAGCACCAACAAATTAGTAAAACATCAAATATTTATTGAACTACATTAAAATAAAAAATATAAAAAAAGTTTTTAAATCGTGTGCACTAGGGAACTAACGCGTTTTGGAACAAAGTATGACTAAGGACTGTTTTTAATATTTTGTTTGTAGTCTGAAATGCATTAGGGGCCCTAATGCACACGATTTAAAATCTTTTTTTGTATTTTTTATTTTAATGTAGTTCAATATATATTTGATTTTTTACTAATTTGTTGGTGCTATGTCCAACCCAACCCGTTTTCCTGCCTACTGACTGAATCGTCAGCCACAACTCTAGCTCTGGCCAGCAGCAGTACGATATGCATGAACCAGCACATGCGCAACTAACATGCATTATGTTGGGAATCTCACTGCTCTAAAATGCGGAGTACCAGGCCTACCCAACCACTGGAGCCAAACCAACTATGTCTGCTGCTTCTTCCTCCTCCTGTGTCACCATCTAAACTATTCTCCCACAGGTGACTGCAGAACCTCCACTTGTTTCCCTGCTACAGTCGGAGTGAGTGAGAGCTGGAAAGTAAGTCAGGTTTACTTTCATCTGCCTGATGAAGAGGACGGATTGTGCTTGAAACGCGTTGTCTTTTGCCAGAGCCCGGATATAGTTGTACAATCTCTCCTTTTATCCTTGTTATATTTTTGACCTGCAATTGGAGCAGCAGTAAGATCTTTAAGCTCACATTCAGAGTTGTGCCTGATCAACACAACCTCAGCAGTTGAGCCGTTCCATAGAGCTTCACGCCACCACATTCAGCAGATTCACACATTGGATCGTGCATGTTTTTTCTTTTATCATTCTACAGTTCTTTAAAACCAACATAGTTTTGCTTAACAGTCCTTCGATAACAACTATACATATCAGGCACTGGGTAGACAACTTCTCATATGTTTCTGTAACACAGAGCATCCGTCAGCACATCTTCTTCAGACACATCTGGGGTGTTTCAGTTCTCACAGGTACAGCTAACTTCAACACAACCCAGCTTTGCTCCACAGTAACAATAATTCCATCCTCCCTAATTCTTCTCATCGAGGAGGGGGTTTTGTCAATATGTTGAGGTACAAACTTCAAACTTTACTTCAAAGATACTTGGGGAACTTTCGCCTGGGACAATCTCTTGTCTTGTCTGCCATTCTGTTTTAGCCGTTACCTTTAGAAGCTCTAAGTCATTTGGGGCCTACCTGCTAGAAGTCCTTCTATACCGACCCTTCTAGTTAGGTCACTCCGATTCGAAAGTTGGTCCCTGGATATTCTAGTCTGTCTTTTCAACACAGATTTGTTTTTTCCTCTATCAAGACTGAAGACATCAGAGAATTTCTGGTCATCAAATAAGATGAAAAAGTGAAAAAAAGCTTCAGCACTTTTAATGCATTTAATATGTATTTTTTTCAAAATTCCTAAGTTTTCTAGCCTTTTTTTATTCTATGGAAAATCAGTTTAAGCACTGATTGCTGTTAGTAAAATTAGTGCCTGGGGAATGTGTTATTTTGATGGTTTCTGATTCTTTCTTCCTCACCAGACTTACTTCTGATATTGACTACTACATTACAGATCTGGTGATTCCAGGTGGGTAAAAAAAGGAAAAATTATTAGTTACTGTGGAAAGCCATTTATTGGTCGTTGGATGTAGTGGAGGTGCAGAGTTAAGAAGTGATTTATGTATGTGACATGGGGGTGGGAGCAAATGCAAATTTCAACATGGATGAGAGCTGCAGGGAAACTAAGATATGCCAACTTTCACTGCCTCAAAGTAAACCAGGTACAATGAAGCGAAAAAGACATTTCATTCTGCGGAAAAAATGACTCCGATTTTTATATACATTTTATATTTTGTGCAAAATTGGTGTTATTTACACCCTCTCCCGTGTATGCAGTGAGTATATATCTCTGTAATTGAAAAAGGAGGCACACGACAAAGCAGATTGATAATAAAAGTATGAGAGTTATGAAGCGAAATATGGAGTGTAACAGAACACAGTATCAATAATGTAATGTCTATTTATAACTTTGGAGAAACCTAATCCCAGAGTTCAGGACACTGACATGCATAATCTGTCTTCTGTGAACTTTTTAGTGGTACAAAAATCAGAGTAGTGCCAAAAGAGGATTCTACATAGACACCAAATCAAAGGGAATGGGTCATCTAAAAATTATGTATAGGACCAATCAATTATTATGGTATATATATTTTTCAAGGATTGTATGTGGGTTATTTTTTTACACATCACTATCTATATTATAAAAAGTCCTGAAATCTTGCCATTTTCTCACTGCATATAATATAAAAAAGCAAAAAAGAAAATATCATTACTTACAGCAAGATGGAATTGCAGCTGTATATTGCTCAGGCCAAAAGACTACTACTACTCCAGCAGGATACAGCTAAACCCCCACTAGGTGGAGGCAACACAGGTGCAGGAGGAGCCATTCACACTCACTTCCAAATATGGAGGAGGTGATGGCTGGATGGTAAAACTGCACACTGGTGGCTTGCATAGAGCACTGTTCACACTAGCAGATGCACAGTCACAAACCCGCAGCCTATTAGGTGACGCCCATACTATTAGATCAGGTGGGCTGCCAAGCCGTACCCCCACTGCGCGCTACGTAGGGACAGAAACTCTGATAGCAAGGCCTAACAAAAAACATTTTCTCACTGCCTACTAAGCTGTATAATAGGCTAACACTTCCTACTCTATAAAAATCACTTTATAGCCCTAAGAGATATCATAAAGTTCAGAAGTTGGAATGTACGAACTATGAACAAGTGCAAACTCAACATAATCAAAGTCAAAATGGACAGAACAGGAGCAGACTTACTCGGAATTAGCAAACTAAGTTGTACTTAAGCCCATTTACACACAATGATATCGCTAACGAGATATCGTCATGGTCACGGTGTTGGTGATGCACATCCAGCCTCGTTAGCGATGTTGTTGTGTGTGACACCTTTTCGCGATCAGTAACAATCGCAAAAAGGTGTCAAATCGTTCGTCATGTACACGTCATTCATTTTTAAAAAATCGTTCCTCATTTGGAACGCAGGTTGTTTGTCGTTCCTGCGGCAGCACAAATCGCTATGTGTGACACCACAGGAATGAGGAACAACATCGTACCTGTGGCCACCGGCAATGAGGAAGGAAGGAGGTGGGCAGGATTTTCCGGCAGCTCATCTCCGCCCCTCCGCTTCTATTGGGCGGCCGCTTAGTGATGCCGCTGTGACGCCGAACGAACCTCCCCTTAAAGGAGATATTGTTTGGCAGCCACAGCGACGTCGGTGAACAGGTAATTGCGTGTGACGCTGCTGCAGTGATATTGTTCGCTACGGCAGTGATCACCCCGTGACGCGCCACCGACGTGGGCGGGTGCTATCACTCGCAACATCACTAACGATGTCGCAGTGTGTAAAGCCTGCTTAAGTCTTGACATTTCCAGTCAAATGAACATTGGGTCTACTATTCTGGCAATGATAACCGAAGAAAAAATGGTGTCACTTTTATTCTCAACCGAAAATTGTCGATCACAGTTGTGAAGTACAATGCAATCAGTACGACTACGACTACAAGGAATGCCAGTTCATGTCACAATTATACATGTCTACTCACCAATAAGTGATGCCATGGAGGAGGATGATAAATCATTCAACGATTAAGTTCAAGAAGAACTTGACAAGATGCCATAACAAGACTTAAGGCCCTGTCACACACAGAGATAAATCTGTGGCAGATCTGTGGCAGATCTGTGGCAGATCTGTGGCAGATCTGTGGCAGATCTGTGGCAGATCTGTGGCTGCAGTGAAATTGTGGACAATCAGTGCCAGGTTTGTGGTTGTGTACAAATGGAATAATATGTCCATGATTTCCCTCCAACCACAGATCTGCCAAAGATTTATCTGTGTGTGACGGGGCCTTTACTTATTATCATGGGAGAGTTGAATACTAAAGTGAGTCACAACAAACATGGAATCATTAACAATGATACAATTACCAAAAACCATGAATATGGAAAATTATTAATAATTTATTTACATAATTATCAAAATGACAAATCTTTATTTATGCCTGTAAATAAAAAAATTAAAAACATTCTCTAAAAAGACTAAAAATACTGGTGCAGTGTGGTCATTACAATAAGATTTAAAAAGGAGTGGTCATGGTCATCAAACATGTATAATTATCATACATGTTTGATGACCAAGAGGTAGATGAGACCCCTGCAGCCATGGTTACCAGAAGAAATCCTAAAGATCATTAAAGAAATACAAATGGCAAAAGCAAAAGGTTACAAGAAGGATGCAGACAACATCAGTAAAAGACTAAGAGTGCTATTCAAGTAGGCAAAGTATTTTATTACCAAAATATATGTACAGAAATAGAAAACAAACATCTGAAGGGCAAAATCAGGAAGTATATCAAAAGATTAGAGTTAGAACAGATCAAAGAAAGATGGAAGACATACATGGAGCACCTCTATAAGAACGACTCAGTGATGTGGGAAAAAACTGAGCCAGTAAATGATAGAGAATTGAATATCTTGAAAAACAAAGCCAAGGCTGTCATAAAGCTTCTGTCAAAAAACAAAACACCTGAATGTGACAATATTCTAATAGAACTAATAAAGTCTTCTGAAGTAGCAGTTGATGTCAGCACATGCCTGTCAACATATATGGACAACTGGTAAATGGCTCAAGGACTGGACAAGATTGGTGTTTATGCCCATTCTGAAGAAGGGAGATGCTACTGACTGTGGAAACTATTGGACCACTGTACCATACCTCATGCCAGCAAAATACTACTGGAGATCCTACAAAGATGGCTAGAAACATACTTTGACAAAGAGCTGCCAGAGGAACAAGCAAGATTTGGAGAAGGCAGAGGAACAAGAGATGTAATTGCTAAAATTAGATGGATAATGGAAAAAAGCTAAAGAATGCCACAAAGAGCTCTATCTTTGCTTCATCGACTCAAAGCCTTTGATTGTGTTGATCACCAACAGTCTCATTAGGAATCTTTACATCGACCAAGAAGCAACAGGTTGAATTGAACATGGTGACACAGCATGGCTCAGAGTAGAGCGAAGTGGCAGACAAGGTTGCATCCTGTCACCTGTCTCTTCAATTCATATGCAGAAGAAGGAAGGCTGGACTTGGCAAAAAAGAAGGAATATGAATTGCTGGATGGGTCATTGACAATCTTAAATACGCAGATGATTCAACATTAAAAGCAACAGAAAAGCAGTGATTTCAATAAGTTTTATTTCTGAAATAATTCATAAAAATATGCATATAAATGTTAAAATCAATAATAATAATGGTAATGATGCTTCAACAAGAGGGACGATATGTGAGCAGAGAATAAAAATTAATAACTATAAGACGTGCACCAAAGTATATATAAAGCCGTACTGTCCTTATAGGGTCACACGTATATGTATCTTATTCACTGACTTGCAAAATTTCAGAAGAGGGTAGTAATTATTTTTTCGTATGACATATTTTTATATGTACATAATTTAATCTATTTAAAATATTTATTCCTTGTTTTGAACGCATGATGGTTTTAAGAGGAATATTAATTTTTACATGAAAATTTGGAATATACTGGTTTATGTGATTTAACTTAAATTTGATAGACAGTACGGCTTTATATATACTTTGGTGCACGTCTTATAGTTATTAATTTTTATTCTCTGCTCACATATCGTCCCTCTTGTTGAAGCATCACCATTATTATTATTGATTTTAACATTTATATGCATATTTTTATAAATTATTTCAGAAATAAAACTTTTTTGAAATCACTGTTTTTTTGTGGACAATCCTTGTTCCTCAAATGTTGTTTTGAATTTTATTAACAGTGAATATTGTTTTCAGACCTTTGTTGTTAATTAAAAGCAACAGGCATATATAGATTGAATTACTTATTACAGAGTAACAACATGGAAAGCTTGAACAACGGGCCTCCTACTCAATACAAAGAAGACAAACATATTGACTATTGGCAGGTATGACCGGGACACTTTTGAGATGGACGGTGGAAAACTGGAAGTTTTAAAGGAATTCAACCTACTAGGATCAATAATCACTCAAGATGCAGAGACGACCTCAAAAGTCAATGGGAGAATAGCTGTGGGTGAATCAACAATGAAGTGACTGGACAAGTTCTTCAAATCAGGGTACATTTCACTGGTGATGAAGACACGGCTCATACATAGTCTGGTCTTTTCTGTAGCAACATATGGATTTGAAATCTGGAAAATATAAAACAAGACAGAAGAAGAATCAACGCTTTTGAATCATGATGCTGGAGAAGGATATTATCAATGCCAGACAAATCACTTGATGCAAGGATCACCAAGCTACAACTTACCAGCCATAAACAGAACACTTTTTTCCTTTTTGTGCAGACTACATTCGATCATGCTGCTGTTACCCCAAGTGCAAGTAAACACTGCAAGAGGCTCGCAGTGGGCTGAGCACCGAGTGTACCCGAGCACAGCGATGCCTGCCTCAGTGGTTTGCATATGTAAAGTACTGAACTCCGAACTCAAACTGTTTTTATTTTGTAAACTCTGTATTAGGTACAAACACCGAACACAGAACCTCGAGTTCACTCATCTTTATTCAGTTTCACACCATCTCTACTAATTATGCATGTGTAGCACAAACAGGGCAAGGGTTAAATTACTCATTGCCGGGCCAGATGATGTCAAGTCTGGGGATGTCACGGGGTGGCTCTTTCACCCAGTTTCATGGCCCCGAGGTGTACAATAAAAGAGAGGGTGGTAATGGATGATGGTGGAGATTGATTTCATGGCGCCACCTGTGGTATGCGGCCAGGAAATAGCCACCGCTGCTGTCGCTGTACTCCGCCGGGGCAGATGGTAGTAGCAGCTCAGGTGTTTCTTCTAATACAGGTGGAGCGGGCCCTAGGGAGGATGATGAGGGGAGTAGTAATGGTGGGCGCCAAAGCGCGGGGCGGCGGCGCCGGCAAGGACAGGCGGACACAGTCTCTGTGGGTTCCAGGTGTTTTACTCACAGTTCTTTAAGTAACCCGGGGGCCGTTTCCGAAGCACTGGCCACCACTGTGATGGGTCCCAGCTGATTCCGAGCAATTCGAGGTCACCACCGGTGTTCCCACTGTGAGTCCTTTCTGGTCGGAGTCCCTCCAATCCTGGTGTATGTAGAATATGGAACGGGCTGCGGGTGTTCCCTGCACTCCCTGCAAACGCTGGAATCCTGTGTAGCTGTACAGAACCAGGGCTAAGCTGGATGCTCCAAGCCACGGGTCCTATGGTGCTCCCAGAAGTCTGAGGTAAAAGAAGATTGGATAGAAGTCTCAGGTGCATCTCACCCCAAGCTGTGCCCGGGGCTAACTGACCATGTGTGAAGATGCTCCTTCTCTTTTCCCCAAGTGGTGCCCGCCCCCCAGGTGGCTGTCTCAGTGACCGGGAAAGTCCCATGCTTCATGATGGCCACCCACCAATCTACCCCAGGCCATCCCCCCAGTGGGAAGGCACCTGACTATGTGTATTTGTGAATGTGAGAATCACCAGCGATTAATCTCTCCTTTCCCGGGATGAGTACTACATCTTAAGGGAGATGAAGTACCCTATGGCGACTGATGCCTCAGGGGTGCCACACATGCAACAATAGAATTTATACCAGTTCTTGCAAAAGTAACCATCAAATTAATAAAAAAATACAGACATCATACATCTTTCTCACACTTAGCAGCTTAAAGTATTTAGTACAATTCACAACAGGACAAATTGTATAAAAAAGGTTCCTTTTACCAAAGTTTACTCATCCATATCCACATCATGTCATCATGGTATGATACTATGCTTTCATGTCAGGACCATCATGACACAATGAAACTTATGGCTCATGCTGTCCACTTACACCCCACTTTTTCCATTTCTGTTTATTATAGCCCCGTTATCCTGGGTTGCAAATAAAACAAACCATTATCAACCAACTGGATATCACCTATAATTTTTAAAGGCCCTTTGAAAAATGAATGTACATAGTGACTTGAATGTTTACCATATGTAGCTACTTCATTTTTCCTTTAACTCCATTCTCACCAGTCTTTGATAAAAAGAAAAGAAAATTGTCCATCTAACGTTACATTGTTTGTTACTGCCCCATTATATAATAGATAAAAGTCATCAAAACTTGATTTCAGCTGGATTGCCTGACCATGTTATGTGTATGAGAGAATCCCGACTCTGCCATGACAGCTGATGAGAATTTGGTGGCGTGACTCTGACCGTTTTATTCTGCAGGCAATTAAACCATTGCTAGATGAGTCTGACAACGACTTACACCATTATGGTTTCCTGAGTATTAGTGATCCAGAAGAAACAGCTATTGACTAAACACTCAATTAGCCAGCTATTCTCTAAGGTAATGCTTAAAGGCAAGCTGTCATCAGGTTTTCGCTACGAAATCTGAGAACAGCATGATATAGGGGCAAAGACCCTGATTCCACCAATGTATTACTTACTGGTAAGCTTGGTGTAGTTTTCATAAACTCACAGTTTTATTTTCTGGAGATCTACCAGTTTAATGCTTAGCTTTGCTTAGCCCCGCCCACACTACTGATTGATAGATTTCATTGTACCCTATTAAGGGGGCTTTACACATTGTGACATCGCTTCCGAAATATTGTCGAGGTCACGTCGTTAGTGACGCACATCCGGCACCAGTAGCAACATCACAACGTGTAAATCCTAGGTGCGACAATAAACGATCGCAAAAGCGTCAAAAATAGGTGATCTGTGTAGCGTCGTTCATTTTCATAATGTCGGGTCGACAGCAGATACGATTTTGTTTGTCATTCCAACTGCTCCACACATTGCATTGTGTAAATCCTCAAGAGCGACAAACATCTCCTTACCTGCGTCCCGACGGCAATGCGGAAGGGAGAAGGTGGGCGGAATGTTATGTCCCGCTCATCTCCGCCCCTCCGCTTCTATTGGCTGGCCGATTAGTGACGTCGCGGTGACGTCGCTGTGACACCAAGCGCACCTCCCCCTTGAAGGAGCGATATTTCGGCAGTCACAGCAACGTCGCTGAGCAGGTATGTGCGTGTGATGCTGCCGTAGCGATAATGTTCACTACGGCAGCAAGCACCAGATATCGCTTGTGCGACGGGGGCGGGTGCTATCGCGCTGGACATCGCTAGCAATTGCTAGCGATGTCGCAACGTGTAAAGCCCGCCTTAGTGCTGGGGCAAAGTTACAGAGCTCATGAATTTGGAGGACTACTAGGCAGCAGATTTGATGATCTAATGATAATCTGCTGCTGATAAAAGGATGATTAATGATTATCAAAACTACAGCATCCCGCCCAGTAAGTGACAAACGGCTGCAATTAGGGTCTCTGTCACTACATTATACAGTTAAATATAACACAATATATAAAAAATAAAACTCACTGTATAATGAATAATTCTGTAGTAGTCTTTTATACTGTTTTCTATACTTTACAAAATGCTAGTGATTTTCTCGATTCTGTAATGATTACTTCCTGCAGATAGAAAAGCCACTTACACCGCTCCTTACAAGGTTGGGCTTTGGTAAATGTATTACAAGTTGTGCACCTGTTTTTCCATTACATTGTTTGTTCAAGACATGAAGTAAACAATAAAGGATCCCAATAAAGCAGAGACCTTAAAAACCCTTAGGGAATTGATATAAAAAAATATATATTGGAAAAGGCATAATTTTTGCTGCAAATACAATACTCATTTAACTATTACAGGTTTAAGGCATGTGGCTCGAGGATTGGACACAGTTTAGCTGTTTTTATCATGAATTAGTTTAAAGACTCTTCTGTTTAGTAGGGCTAGCAATTTATATTGGGGTTTTTTTTACAGAAAAATACAATTTTCTATTTTTATGTCAAAATGTTTTTATACAATTTATAATTTTTTATTAAAAAGTAGTGATGCATTTTTTTTTCATATCATTATTTAGTTAATATTTTACTGAACATAAAGTGCTATCTTATAATCGACATATATTAGACTTTTTGAATCCATACTCCAGAGCGTAATAAATGTAATTTTTTTAAATTTATTTTTATTTATTTTTTTATTACTCATCTCACCGTTCACCTGTCCCACCCTATATCTTCTGAGCTTCTTTTTGTCTCCCCAGCTGTCCGCCAATTTTCAAAATTTCCACAGAGCGAATTGCAAAAAAAGTGGATTTCAGAGAAAGCAAATTTTTGTAAATTCAAAGAGAATTAAATTCTATTCTAACAAATTTGCACATCGGTAATATTTTAGTCTTTGTTACTTGTCTACCTTATCTCCAGATTTGGTGACTAAAAGCTGTGCCCACCACCAGTAAGCTATTATATACAGCATTCTAGAATACTGTATAGAAGTACCCAGGCCGCTCTGTATAATGTAAAAAACACTTTTATACTACTCACCTAGGGGAGGGTCCTGTCCCATGGGTGTTGCTGGTCTCCTCTCCTGTGCCTCCTCTCTCCGGTCTGGCGCCTCCTCTCTGCTGCGATCTCTGTCCTCCTTCTACCCAGCCCAGTGTGGATGACATGTCTACATCATACACACATGCCGACACTGCGGTCCTGTACAGGCGCACTTTGATCTGCCCTGCTGTGGGCATATCGAAGTACTCTAATGTGCACGCATGAGGAAAAGTTAAAGACCACCTGCTCATGCGCACTAAATTACTTTGATCTGTATTGAGCAGTGCAGATCAAGGTGCACCTGCACAGGACCGCAATGTTGGCTAGTGCGCTTGGCATAGGACGCATCATGCACATGCAGAAGAAGCAGGATGGTGATTGACGCAGAGACAAGGTGCCGAACCGGAGAGAGGAGGCACCGAACCGGAGACCAGTGACACCCATTGGACAGGACCGCCCCTTAGGTGGGTATTATGTGTTTTTTATGTCCTATACAACAACCTGGGCTCTTACATACAGTATGCTGGAATGCTGCATATAAGATCTCATTGGTGGTGCCCGTGTGAAGCCCCGCCGGTGCTGTATCGGTGCATTACCTTCAGGGACTCCACTCAGCTGGATCTGGTCACAGGTAGGGAATCTTCGGTTTTGATCGTGACGCCACTCTCAGTATTGCGGTCAGTGGGGACCGCCACTGCAGGTTAGGGGACGCCTGGGGCTGATGGTGGGTGCAGTCGGATGTAGTAGCCTCCTGAGAGTGAGGCAAGCCCCAGGGCCCTGTGTAGGTTTGTAGTACCACAAGTCGCAGAATGACTCACACAGGCAGAACTGTCTTTCAAGGGCTTTACTCACATTTGATGGCAGGGTGAGTAGCCCGGGCGTAGCTGAGATGAACCAGGTGGGAACCAGGTATCCTTCAGGCTGACTTTATGAGGGTGACTACTGACTCGCCTTCCTTAGCCCTTGGTGGTTTGGGGTGACCCCGACTTTTAGTCCCTATGGGGGTCGCCCAGGGAAGATGCTGCAGCCTCTCTCCCCCTTTTGTTTGCCGTTTGCTTGTTCCCCGGACCAGGCCACTCCAGCTTCTTGCCTCCTGTGACCTATGGGCCCTCACTGCGGTTACGTGGCTGCGGCTTTTGTGGTGTTGTGGTGTGGGCTTTGAGAGCCCCACACCGGCAGGTTTAGCAGAAGAAAGCTGGATCTATCTTCGCTTCGGGATCTGCCGCCCGGTTGGGCCTGGTGCTCTCTAGCAGTCTCCTTACTTCCCACTCCGTGCTTTCTCTCTAGCTGAAGCTGGCTTTCAGGCAGCACTCCTAGTTGACCGTTCTCCCCCGTCAGTAGCCACTGCGCGGGCGCTGTTAGACAGCATCAACCCCACAGGTCTGCTCCTCACTGAGCCCTAAGGAGTTCTCCTCTAACTGACTCACTGCCCCTCCTCTCCTGTTCTTGCCCACGCCACCTAGCAACCAGATTCTCTTACCACACCCCTTGAGAGGAGATGGAGGCTTTTGGCCCCCTCCACTATTCCAGTGAAGGTCAAGGCTTTTCCCCCTCCTGGGATCCCCAGGGGTCCTCTCATGGGTACATGTGTGAGAGCTGATCACTATGCGCCTGTGTACCACACCCCTGTCAGCCTTCTGGATTACCTGTATTGTACTGTCCCCAGCATGGGTGCAGTACTCAGTGGTGCCTGACCAGGTCAGGGGCGCCACACCCGCAGCTTATAGTCGCCAAATCTGGTGACAGATTTCCTTTAAATTCTGATTTATAACAAGTCCATTTTAGGGTAAATGTATCTCAGCTAGAATTACAAAAGTGACTGCCAATGAGATGGTTTTATAGGTGATTGTTACTTAAATTTTATTTATTTTAAATATTCTTTTATTTTGATATTTTTAAATAAATATTTCTGAAAGGTAAGAAGGCTATTTCAGTTTATTTTCCTTCGTAACCCTAGTTACAGGGGAAATCTTTTGTGCTCCAGGGACAGATTTCACTGTAAGGACTGTCCTGTGGATAACTAGACCCAGCATTTGACACCAGAATCTTGACAATCATCTGACCAGCAGTCAGGTGAACAAATAGCAAATAGAAGAGGGCACTTACTTTATTGCATATAAAATGGGAAATGAAAACTGTATATGAGGAATTAGAGAAGACAGAAGCAATGAATGATTTTTAAGCATGGAAATATTTAATCAGTTAAAAATGAAATAATGAAAAACATTACAAAGTAAAGAAATTCCCTTATTCCATTTTCATTCCCAAAAAAATGTTACTTACTAGATTTCCTACCAGAAGATCATCATTTTTTGCCAAACACGCAATGATATTCAAATTTTATGCTATCTTCAACAGCTTTAGGCTATGTGCGCACATGTGCACTCTGCACCGCACCTAAAAGGTGCGCTTCAGAGCGCAGCTGAAAAGCTCTGTTCTGAAGCGCATGGTTCCGGCAGAGAACGTGCGCTCTGCATGCTGCCTCTCCCTATAGACAGCATGCAAACCGCACGAAAGAAGTGACATGTCACTTCTTAGAACGCAGCGATCCGGGCAGCAGCCGAATCACTGCGTTCTAATAGGCCACGTGCGCACGGCTCCTGCACAATCTCCATAGATTGTGCAGGGGACGCAGGACGCATGTAGTTACGCTGCGGTGCAGAACGCAGCGTAACTGCATGCAATACGCACACGTGCGCACATCCCCTAAGGCTCCTACACACATCAATGTCTTAGGTATGTTTGGTGCCCGTTTTCACACATACTGGAGACATGTTCAAACGCATACTAATTAACCCTCCCTCACATACAATAGGCCTGACAGGCACATCTCTTTTACTTTCATTTCTCCTTCCTCACCAGATTGTGAGGAAATCCCCTCCCTCCAGGTAGTCTCCTGTCTCTAGCAGCTCTGTGAAACTTCATACCACAGTTGGATTGCAGAGCTTCAGGAGGACAGATATAACTGCGCTAATCTCTCAGGCTCATTGTATGTGAACACGTCACACTCAATAAGGTTGGTATTTTATGTTTTTATTCATCACATGCTCTGCAAGTGTAATTTTTCTGGGGAAACTTCAGGATCTAATTCTTATTGAATATGTGATTAATAGTGCTTAAGGTACCTTAAAATTAAGTTTGTTTCCATAAATTTTCTTTGTAGAGTTTTTTGACAGAGTCGAACTGGGGACTATTTGGCGGGAGTTTTGAAATGTTTGTATTTCAGAGTTATTAGTTTTATGTTAAGAAAATGTTTTTTTTTTTGCACCTGATGTGTAGTCTCTTTTATTGCATCCCTATGAAGGTCACTGATCACTTTTAGAGCACTGAAATTGCAAACATTAGATATTATAGGTATTTTTCTAGCCTGCGCCTGACAGTCACATTGTATGTGAACTTGTTAGAACCGATATTGTATGTGACGGAGGGTTAAAATCAATGGAGATCTTCACATGGATCATGTGTCCATATGAATGATCTGCGTCTCCCTGTGATCCCTGTGACATGGACACATAGCCGTTTTTTTCTCGCAGCAAGGATAAAATACAGACATCACTCAGATAGCATCTGTGTGACATCCGTGTCACACGTACCAGAGAAAATAAGCGGTTGATACTGAAATTAATGGGTTTTATACAGTGGGTACGGAAAGTATTCAGACCTCTTTAAATTTTTAACTTTTTGTTTCATTGCAGCCACTTGGTAAATTCAAAAAAGTTCTTTTTTTTCTCATTAATGTACACGCTGCACCCCATCTTGACAGAAAAAAACCAGAAATGTAGAAATTTTTGTAAATTTATTAAACATGAAAAACTGAAATATCACATGGTCATAAGTATTCAGACCCTTTGCTCAGACACTAATATTTAAGTCACATGCTGTTCATTTTCTTGTGATCCTCCTTGAGATGGTTCTACTCCTTCATTGGAGACCAGCTGTGTTTAATTAAACTGATAGGACTTGATTTGGAAAGGCACACACCTGTCTATATAAGACCTCACAGCTCACAGTGCATGTCAGACCAAATGAGAATCATGAGGTCAAAGTAACTGCCCAAGGAGCTCAGAGACAGAATTGTGGCAAGGCACAGAACTGGTCAAGGTTATAAAAAAATGTCTGCAGTACTCAAGGTTCCTACCTGCACAGTGGTCTCCATAATCCTTAAATGGAAGAAGTTTGGGACCACGAGAACTCTTCCTAGACGTGGCCGTCCAGCCAAACTGAGCAATTGTGGGAAAAGAGCCTTGGAGAGAAAGGTAAAGAAGAACCCCAAGATCACTGTGACTGAGCTCCAGAGATGCAGTAGGGAAATGGAAGAAAGTTCCCCAAAGTCAACTATCACTGCAGCCCTCCACCAGTCGGGCCTTTATGGCACAGTGGCCTGATGGAAGCCTCTCCTCAGTGGAAGACATATGAAATCCTGCACAGAGTTTGCAAAAAAAAAAACACATGAAGGACTCCCAGATTATGAAAAATAAGATTTTCTGGTCTGAAGAGACAAAGATAGAACTTTTTGGTGATAATTCTAAGCGGTATGTGTGGAGAAAACCAGGCACTGCTCATTACCTGACCAATACAATCCCAACAGTGAAACATGGTGGTGGTGGCAGCATCATGCTATGGGGGTGTTATTCAACTGCAGGGACAGGACAACTGGTTGCAATTGAAGGCAAGATGAATGCGGCCAAGTACAGAGATATCTTGGAAGAAAACCTTGCTTCAGAAAAACTCTGTGACCATTCTTGACTGGCCCAGCCAGAGCCCTGACCTAAACCCAATTGAGCATCTCTGTTGAGACCTGAAAATGGCTGTCCACCAACGTTCACCATCCAACCTGATGGAATTGGAGAGAATCTGCAAGGAAGAATGGCAGAGGATCCCCAAATCCATGTGTGAAAAACCTGTTGCATCATTCCCAAGAAGACTCATGGCTCTACTAGCTCAAGAGGGTGAAAAGGAGAAAAAAATGAACTTCTTTGAATTTACGAAATGGCTGCAAAGAAACAAAGAGTGAAAAATTTAAAGGGGCCTGAATACTTTCCATACCCATTGTTTGTGTAAAAGATGTGCAAAGATATAACAGATAGATAGATAGATAGATAGATAGATAGATAGCAAGATAGATAGGTAGGTAGGTAGATAGAGAGATAAATAAATAATAAATAAATAAGATAGATAGACAGATGGATAAATAGATAGATTGTAATGCTATTTAGCTGAATAAATAACTAAAAGAAAAAAATTACCTGGGATCCCACCTATTTTTCATAACGAGCTGCAACCCTCAGCTGTTTGCTGTACAATGGTGTTATGAAAAATAGAGGAGATCGCATACTGGTTTTTCTATTTAAATAAATAATTTTAAAAAATGGCGTGTAGTCCCCCCCATTTTTTCCTGACTAGCCAAGGTACAGCAGATAGCTGGGGGCTGGCGATATTAGGGTGGGAAGACCCAGGGCTATTTAGTCTTTTCAAGCCTAAAAATAGCAGCCTTCAGCCACCCCAGAAGTGGTGCATCTGTTAGATGTGCCAATTCTGGCTCTGAACTGGGCTCTTTCTGATTGCCTTGGTGCGTTGGCAAGCTGAGTAATGGTTTATGGAGTTGATGCCAGCTGTGAATTGACAGTTGGCATGAAGCCCAGGTGTTAAGGCCGCTTTACACGCAATGATATTGCTAACGATATATCGCTAGGGTCACGGAATTCGTGACGCACATCAGGCGTTGTTAGCGATGTCGTTGCATGTGACACCTACGAGCGTCCGCTAATGATCAGAAATACCAAATCGTTGATCTTTGACACGTCGTTCATTTCCCAAATATTGTTCCTCATTCTAGATGCAGGTTGTTCGTCGTTCTTGAGGCAGCACACATCGCTACGTGTGACACCCCGGGAACAACGAACAACAGTGTTCCTGCGTCCTCCAGCAACGAGGGGGGCGTGTCCTTAATGTGACTGCTCTCCGCCCCTCCGCTTCTATTGGTGGGCCACTGTGTGACGTCGCTGTGACACCGCACGAACCTCCCATTTAAAAAAGAAGTTTTTCGCCGGCCACAGTGACGTCGTTAGGAAGGTAATTGTGTGTGACGCATACCTGTGATGTCGTTCGACACGGGCATTGATCTGCCTGTGACGCACAAACGACGGGTGGGTGCTATCGTTAGCGACATTGCTAGCAATGTCGCAGCGTGTAAAGCGGCCTTTAGTAATGGATGGGTGTCTATCAGACACCCCCATTACTATCACAGTTGATGTAAATAGGAAACAAACACAGAAAAAAACTTTTATTTAACCCCCCAACTCTAGCCCTCAATCACCATTTTTTTTTTAAAAAAATTAAAAAGCATTGATGTTCTAAAGTAATCCAATGAACCCCAAGTAGTCCACAAAAACAAAGCTGAAAGACAAAAAGAAAGAATTAAAGAGATAAATACAGGAAACAGTCCCTCATTGGCCAATTTATAAAAAGATCACCGCAATTCACTGCTGCCGGCGATTCTCACACAGCACAGCAGTTCCAGGCTGTTCTCAGAACATTCTTCATAGGCTGGGACACTGAGTTGCCTAACATTGTGGGACTCCCATGTGGATTACGTCAGAACTTCACGGCTTTTGCTATTTTTTAATAAATTGGTGAATGAGGGCATTTATCCATAATTTTTCTATCTTTGTACATTTTTTTACACATAAAAAACAATAATTTCAGTATCGTGTTTTTTTTGTGGTACGTGTCACACATATATCACATGGACATCACGGATGACACACTGATACATAAGTACACATGAGTGACCACGCAATTGGACAAAATGGACCGTGAAATGCGTGCATTTTTTTCAACTGATGGGTAAAGAAGGACTTATAATGAGACTTTTTCACTGATATTTCTTACCTTACTTTACATGGCCAACCCTTATTTTAAAATGTACATTTTACGTACTAAATCATATTAGGAATTAATAAGAAAAAATACTGCTGAAAATACCGACTTTCTTAAATCATGGAAATATAGCAATGGTCATGATAAAAAGGACAACTGAGGCAGTGTCTTCAAATAGAAAAAAAGGAATCAAATAACCTAACAAAGGTGTAGAAGTCATTGTACCATCCAGACGGTTACATTTATGTTTCTGCTCTCTCTGATAAGGATAACGGTGAAACTTTGGGATTCATCAATCAATGACTAACAAGAAATTATAAAAACTTGCATTTGAGGGAGAATTATCTTATAGCAGAAAAGGTAGTTTTATGTAGAATACTGTAATATAAATTTTATTCTCAAACTTTTGTCATGATGTTTGCAATGTTACCCTCATATGTCTACATTATTTGCATTTAATAATTATTCCTCATTTTTTACTAATCTTTTAACTTTTTGACCAGATAAGAATTTAATTGCTTATGAAAAGTTAACATAAAGGAGTCTTTCATGTTTCTAAAAAAAACTTGGCAACAGCCATTAATAGTGATTAGATAACTAAAAATTGCATTATTTCTCAACTAAAGACCACTGTGTTGCGTCTTTTTAAATAATAATAAAAAAAGCCTCATGTGGTTCCTCTTATTTTGATAGACAGTGAAGATAAGAGCACGGCTGGGGGCTGCAGCCTGTAGCCATCGGCTTTATCTGTGCTGGGTATCATAATATGGGGGGACCCTATGCCAATTTTTTTATTTATTTTTACACTACAAGTATGCACACAGCATCTTAGATTGGAAGCTGTCCCACAGGGTGGGGGCGCATCTGATTGAAACCAATCAGAGACGCCAGAACTGACGGTGGGCGGGGGAAGCAGTAAATATGTATGAAGAATAGTGAGTAGCCTGGAAGTAGTGTTAGAGCTGCACGCTAGACTGGGAAGTATAATGCGCTTGCTCTAATCCCCCCTAGCCCCTCTACCACCATTTTAGAGTGCCGGATTCTGGTCCCCAAAGACTTATATGTGGACCAGTGTCTAGGCAGATATCCGGCATCAGTTCTGGCTGGAATATTTTAGTTTTTTAACATGGTTGAACTCGCCAATCGCAGGTATCTGCAGATTTGCTCATCAGTAGTTAAGGCACTATTCACACTGACTTCATGTAGGGCATCTGGTAGTTCCATCTGAATTTCAAAAAAATGGGATTCAAACAGAACCATGAAGCTCTAAACTAAAATGGCAAAGTTCAAGATTAGTGATGAGCGAGTATGCTTGTTACTACTCGGTACTCGCACGAGTATCACTGTACTCGGGCTACTCGGCGGGTACCGAGTAATTTTGCAATACTCGTGCTTTACTCGTGGTCTTCATCCCTGCATGTTGGCGCTCTTTTGAGAGCCAGCCCTCATGCAGGGATTGGCTGGCAGACCACTGCAATGCCACAGCCCTGTTAGTTGTGGAATTGCAGTGATTGCCGGCCTGCACAGCGTGACCGAGCCTTTATACCGGCCGGCGCGCTGTGCTCTGTACACAGCCATCTCATATTCCCTGCTTTCCACGCCCACAGGCGCCTATGATTGGTTGCAGTGAGACACGCCCCCACGCTGAGTGACAGGTGTCACACTGCACCCAATCACAGCAGCCGGTGGGCGGGTCTATACTGTGCAGTAAAATAAATAAATAAATAATTAAAAAAAACGGCGTGCGGTCCCCCCAATTTTAATACCAGCCAGATAAAGCCATACAGCTGAAGGCTGGTATTCTCAGGATGGGGAGCTCCACGTTATGGGGAGCCCCCCACCCTAACAATATCAGTCAGCAGCTGCCCAGAATTGCCGCATACATTATATGCGACAGTTCTGGGGCTGTACCCGGCTCTTCCCGATTTACCCTAGTGCGTTGGCAAATCGGGGTAATAAGGAGTTAATGGCAGCCCATAGCTGCCACTAAATCCTAGATTAATCATGTCAGGCGTCTCCCCGAGATTCCTTCCATGATTAATCTGTAAATTACAGTTAAAAAACACACACACCCGAAAAATCATTTATTAGAAATAAAAAACACTAACAAAGTCCCTCATTACCAATTTATTAACCCCGACAAACCCTCCATGTCCGGCGTACTCCACGGACTCCGGCGTCGCGTCCAGCTCTGCTGCATGGAAGTGACAGGAGCTGCAGAAGACACCGCCGCTCCGGTCAGCTCCACGCAGCTAATGAAGGGAATAGCGCGATCAGCTGCTGTCAGTCAGGTAACTCCCGGCCACCGCTGGATCCAGCGGTGGCCGCGATTAACCTCAGTGACAGCAGCTGATCGCTATACTCACCTCAGTTGGTGCATGGAGCTGACTGGAGCGGCGGTGAGTAGCGCGATCAGCTGAGCTGTCACTGAGGTTACCCGCGGCCACCGCTGCATCCACCGCTGGATCCAGGTAACCTCAGTGACAGCTCAGCTGATCGCTATACTCATCTCATTAGCTGCGTGGAGGTGACCGGAGCGGCGGTGTATTCTGCAGCTCCTGTCACTTCCATGCAGCAGAGCTGGACGCGACGCTGGAGGACTGTGGAGTACGCCGGACATGGAGGGTTTGTCGGGGTTAATAAATTGGTAATGAGGGACTTTGTTAGTGTTTTTTATTTCTAATAAAGGATTTTTCGGGTGTGTGTGTTTTTTAACTGTAATTTACAGATTAATCATGGAAGGAATCTCGGGGAGACACCTGACATGATTAATCTAGGATTTAGTGGCAGCTATGGGCTGCCATTAACTCCTTATTACCCCGATTTGCCAACGCACTAGGGTAAATCGGGAAGAGCCGGGTACAGCCCCAGAACTGTCGCATCTAATGTATGCGGCAATTCTGGGCGGCTGCTGACTGATATTGTTAGGGTGGGGGGCTCCCCATAACGTGGAGCTCCCCATCCTGAGAATACCAGCCTTCAGCCGTATGGCTTTATCTGGCTGGTATTAAAATTGGGGGGACCGCACGCCGTTTTTTTTAATTATTTAATTATTTATTTCACTGCACAGTATACACACACCCACCAGCTGCTGTGTTTGGGTGCAGTGAGACAGCTGTCACTCAGTGTGGGAGCATGTCTCACTGCAACCAATCATAGGCGCCGAAAAGCAGGAAAGCAGGGAATAGGAGATTGATTAATGAGCGGCCGGCTTTTTCAAAAGAGGAAAAGCCACCGGAGTTTGAACAGCTGTGCAGCGCCGCGGCAGTGATCGGGGAACGGTAAGTAAGAGAGAGGAGGGGGAACTGACCGACAGACTGTGAGAGGGGGACAGACAAGACAGAGAGAGACAGACCGACGGACTGAGGGAGATAGAATAAAAAAAAAAAAATGACCGACATCGCTAGTAAAAAGCACAAAACGTGCGTTTTGGACATCGGAGTGCCACACAAGGTTTTCATGTAAAATCTTTCATGTATTAATCTCAAAAAGTAACATACACCAGCTCTATCTCACTATTGGGTATGTGCCCTTAACATTTCCGCCATGAAAATTCATTTTGGTGTCATTTTGGAAGGTTTTCTGGTGAGTCCGTAAAAATGGCGTAAAACTTGGACAAAATTGTTCACAGCTGTGACTTTTGAGTGATAAATGCTTCAAGGGGTCTTCCCCATGCTGATGCCATGTCATTTGAGCACTCTTCTGAGACTTTTGTGACATTTTTAGGGTTTCTACATGCTGCCGGGGGGTCATTTCACAAAAATACTCGGGTCTCCCATAGGATAACATTGGGCTCGGTGCTCGGGCCGAGTACACGAGTATCTTGGGAGGCTCGGCCCGAGCTTCGAGCACCCGAGCTTTTTAGTACTCGCTCATCACTATTCAAGATCATAGTCAAGTATGTTTTTTTGCGTGTCTGAAAAAAAAACTGCTAAAAACAGAATCCATTTGATCTTGGTTTGTTTTGAATGTCTATTGATCCATTGTGAGTTTCATCGGAATGTCTTTCTCAAGTAGCTAGATGAAACTCTTGGATTCACTCAAAAAAACGGAGTGGGAACAGGTCCTTACCTACACATGACCTTTAAAGCGTGCTTTACACGCTGCAACATCGCTAACGATATATCATCGGGGTTACGTCGTTAGTGACGTCTGTTTATATTCCTAAAACCTTACATGACTGCTGCAGCCAGTGATTGGCTGCAGAGGTCATGTGCGGTATATGAGATGTCATTGCTAGTGCCAGGTAAACAGAAGACTAGCCCCCCATTACTAATCTGTAAGTAAAAATAAATAAAACACAAAACACAGAAAGTATCCTTTGTATGAAATAAAATACAAAAAAAACCCTCTTTCTTCCCTTTATAAACCCCCAAAACAACCCGTTCCTTAATCCACACGAGGTCTCGCAATGATTCTAGCTCTGCTACATAGATACTGAGGGCACAGAGCATGGTCACAGAACATAACTGCACACTGTGGGCTTTATGCAGAGATTGAGCCACAGCGATGAGCAGTGACGTCACTCAGTTTATTTGTAGTCATAACTGGAGGTTCACACAGTACCCCACCTGTGACCGTAGGTATCTGATCTCAGCTCACTTAGCTCCCATAACTGCATCTCTTGTCAGAAAACTAAGTTTTTTTCTGCCAGGAGGGGCAAATTTAGTGCTGAAATGTCTGCACCAGATTTCAGCACCAAATTTGCACCTCCTAGCAGAATTTCCGCACTGAAACAGCATCAAAACCATTGTTTTACATTTTTTTGCCATAAGATGCAGATTTTGATCTGAAATTTATGCACCATATTCCTGCACCCAATCTACACCTCCTTTCAAAAAAACACATCAACGCTGCATCAAAAAGAATTACGCTTTTGTCGCTATTTGCCGGAAAATGTAGTGTTCTCATTTTTCAGGGTCTGGGGCTGTGGAAGGCTTATTTTTTGTTTCTTTAGCTGATGTTTTTAATGATATCATTTTTGGGGAGATGTGATGCTTTGATCACCTGTTGTTGTATTTTAATGCAATGTTGCGGTGACCAAAAAAACTTAATTCTGTTGTTTTGTATTTTTTTATTTGTCGCTTCGCCCTTTTCCTATCAGATTACCGTATTTTTCGGACCATAAGACACACTTTTTTTCCTCCAAATCTGGGAGGAAAGTGTGGGGTGCGTCTTATGGTCTGAAGCTGTGGGGAGTCAGCGCTATGCAGTCTGATCACAGGAGGCAGGGAGGGTCGCTGCTGCAGGAAGCCGGCGCTGAAGAAACCACGTGTGCCCGCTGCTTAAAGTAAGTGAATATTCATTAGCTGCTCCCCGCCCACCTCTCTCTGCAGTCAGCGGGGGTGAGGAGCAGCAAATCAATAGTTTAATGTAAACAGCGGTCACACGTGGGAGCTCCAGACGCCGGCTTCTTGCAGCGGCTGGGGAGACTGTGTGCCCGCTGTTTAGGAGGCAGGAGCAGGGGGACGCTGCAGTCATACCTGGCCCGGAAGAAGTACAGATCATTGCAGTGTCCGGGCCAGAGCATGGCGTACCTTCACAGCACAGCCGCAGTCTCTGTGCTGAGGGCTCAAATTACTTTCACTTTGCTCCTTCCTCTGCACTAGAAACAGTCTCCCGTAGCTGACAAGGACCTACAGTGATGTAATGCAGAGGGGTGGCCAGAGCAGCACAGAACAGCACAGTGCCCGCCTCTTCATTACATCACTGCAGGTCCTCGAGCACATCAGTAAAAGTTAGGCAATAAATAATATAGTATATAAAGACATTACTGTACACCTGAATGGGGTTGGATCATATATATATTACACACACACACAGTATATAACTATATATGCACACACACACACACACACACACACACACACACACACACACACACACACACACACACACACACTATATATATATATATATATATATATATATATATATATATATACATATATATACACACATATATATATACACATATATATATATATATATATATATATATATACACATATATATATATATATATATATATATATATATATATATATATACACATATATATATATATACACATACACACACACACTATATAACTATATATGCACACACACGAACACAATATAACTATATACACACACACACACCAGATTGGAGGATCACACATTTAATGATGGGGAACATACATATTCCACGATGGGGGCCATATATACCTGGAAGGTACCCAGAATGGGGGATATGAGGACAGAATTTGGGGATATTATTACCTCAGTAACACTGTCAGCAGTAAAATAACAGTGTGTCATGACCACATTCTTTTACTTTAATTTTATTTTTTTTCTATTTTTTCCTCCTCTAAAACAAGGGTGCGTCTTATAGTCCGGTGCGTCTTATAGTCCGAAAAATACGGTACTTGTTTTTTATATTTTGATAGATCGGGTATTTCTGAACGCGGCGATACCAAATATGTGTATTTTATTATTATTGTTTTATTTTCAATGGGGCAAAAGTGGGGTGATTTGAACTTTTGTTTTTTTTTATTTTTTCATATAAAAAAAAATTATTTTACCAGTCCTCTAAGGGGAGTTGAAGCCTGCACTCTCCGATTGCTTCTGCTGTTCAGAGCAATGCTTCAGCATCCCCCTGATCAGCAGAAATGCTACTGATCTGTGAATGATGGAGCTCTGCGCCAACATTCACAGGAAGTACTTCATGACAGCGACCGGGGTCATCAGCTGATCTCCAGCTGTCATGACAGACCATTGGTGCCCTGTGATTGTGTCACGGGGTTGCCCATGATGGCGGGGAACGACGCGATCCCTGCCAAAATGCATTAGATTGTGCTGTCAGAGTTTAACAGCGTAATCTAACTAGTCAACAGGAGTGGGTGGATGTCCGATCCACCCGTGCCTGTTAGCTGCACATGTCTGCTGATCAAATCCGCAGATATGTTCAGGGTATAATGTGGGTCCGCATTAAAAGGGACAGATACGACCTAGGACGCATCAGTACATCCTAGCTCGTAAAGGGGTCAAAATCTACAAATAGATGCAACACTTTTTCATTCCACTGGGTAGAGTGCAGAACTCCAAGATAAGAATACTCCAAGAAAATTAATATATCTTTCATTATTCAATGAATCTGGGGTATTTTTATCTGTGTATTCTGTAAACAGTGAAATAAAAAAAAATAATTATTCAGACTACATGTATTTACAAGTCAGAACCTGACACTGAATAACAAACTCCCATCTCTCAGAGGCATCCATTATTCGTTGTATTTGCATTTTGTATTATTTATCATTTTTTATTTGGTGATCTGGCTTTTTTTAACCCAGCTCAGATCAGAGAGGCTGCAAAAGCTTAAAGCCTCAAAGGGAATAAAAAATGGGCAGAACTAGAGAGAGAGCCCTATAGGCAAGGACAAGCTTGCGGGCGCATAAAAAGATAGACCATACAACAACAGAAGGGATAAGGTTTAAGCCAATCTGTTATAAAAATTGGCAATTTTCAGGACTCTTGTGGGAAAAAAGAGGAATTGCTTCAGCTGTTGGATTATTAACGGTCTACACACAGGGCAGTATGTAAAGTTTATTTTATACCTAAGCACTTTAAGGCGGAATTGTTACTGCAGTGATTTGTTTTGCTGCAACTGGGACAAACATGGATTGCTAATTTTTTTTAGTTAATTAATTATTATTAATTAATAATTATAATTAATTATTGAATTAATTTAATAGTAGTAAAAATATTGCTGTTTTGCTGTGGCAAAAATGCACTACGGCAGGTAATACGTATAATAAAAATAAAACATGATTTTTAATAAAAAGTAATTTTAATACTAAAAAAAAGTTTAGTATTTTTTTGTCTTTGATACTTAAATAGTACCTATCCTCAGGTCAACTGTTTTAGATTTTGATTTTATTTTATTCCCATTACCCCTGGGAGTATTATTTATTTATGTATTTATTTACTTTTTAAAGCCACCAAATGGCACTATAGATATGGGTCTTTTTATTTGGCACTAATTTTTATGGTCTCTACAAGTGGTCATTGCCACCTACTGTATCCTCATCTATCCCTTGTAGATTGTGAGCCCTCGCGGGCGGGGACCTCTCTCCTCCTGTACCTGTCTGTGTCTTGAATTGTTTATGATTATTGTACTTGTCCCTATTATGTATACCCCTTTCACATGTAAAGCGCCATGGAATTGATGGCGCTATAATATTAAATAATAATAATAATAATTGATCATTGGGTAACAATGTAGAGAAGCTGAAATACACACCCCATAGAATCCTGTAAGCAACGCCCCTTTTTTAAAGGCCATAAAATGAACGCTAAATGAAAAGACCTATATCTCTGGAACTATATAACAAATTAAAAAAAAAAACAAAACAAAAAAAAAATAACAGAATGACCAATGGAGAAGTGGGGATAAATTAATATTTTAAGTTAATAACTAAGTGTTTTTCCTTTTTTAAAAAAAATTACACTACAGCTGATAGGAACTGGAGATTAATTAAGCCCATGCCATCCCCTTAACACACAAGCTTCTATCATGAATTTATTAACCCAAAAACACCTTTGCAGGTCCGATGTAATCCACACGATGTCCCACGACAAGCCTGGCTCTACTACATCTGGAGGTTATGGTTAGCGGTGACATTAGAACACTTGACTCTGTAAGAGCAGTGTGAGAGCTTCCAGAAATTACTTCAGGTTAACTATGTATCAAACTCTCTGACAGCATGTCATGGTGGCAGTGCAGTCTAACAGTACGGTACTGAGTTCACCTGAGGTCACAGCTAGCGGCTTTCACAGAGGGTATCATGAGAACCACCAGAAGTGACCTCAGTTGAACTCAGTGCCGGACTGTTGGACTGCATGCCATGGCGGCAGCATAGTCTGACAGTCCGGTAGCTGTAAAACCTGTAAACAATAAAGGATCTTTTAAGGTAGACTTTAAGATTCTTGGAGTTCCCAACTGTTGAGACACCTGGAGGCTTACTTTTAGTTTAAACTGGTCTCAGTGAACTCAGTTGAACTTGCTGCCAGACTGTTGAATTGTGCGACACGGCCACACAGCAGTCCGGCAATCCAGCAAGAGATTCAACTGAGTTCACTGAGGGCAGCAGGGTAGCAGTCCGGTAATATGGCGGCTGGTTCACCAGTGGTGACACTACTTTACACACGTCATTTTTTTTTTCACTACACTAGCCAATCACAATAATGCCAGTAGCAAAGATGGCTACAGCATTACAGTGATTGGCAGGCAATCCATGCTTGCTTAGTGGCTGAAAATCTGTCAGCAAACATATGGGGAGGGGACTTGAAACTCACCAGGTGAATACCAAAATACTCAACGAGTAATGAATATCCTGAATACCTTAATATTTGTGTGAGTAATGAATAGTGCTCAATATAATCTCTCATCACTATAAATAACATTTGTAAAAATAATTTGTCCCCCTCTACTGGACACATTATTACGGTACTTATTTTTTTCTCATTGAAACTCAATTGCACTTTCATTTTTTTATTACAGCTATTCTGAACAGTAATCTTTAACTGCATCTTAACCCTTTAATGATGCAGGTAGATTTAGCGATCATGACCAAGTCCTATTTTTCAAATGCATTATATGCTTTAACCTCTTCAGCCCCGGGGCACTTTCCGTTTTTGTTTTTTGCTCCCCTTCTTCCGAGAGCCGTACCTTTTTTATTTTTCCGTCAATCTTGCCATATGAGGGCTTGTTTTTTGCAGGACAAGTTGAACTTTTAAATGAAAGCATAAGTTTTACCATATGGTGTACTGGAAAACAGCAAAAAATTCCAAATGCAGAAAAATTGCAAAAAAAGTGTGATGACACAATAGTTTTTGGGATGTTTTATTCACGGTGTTCACTTATATGGTAAAACTGATGTATGGGTATGATGCCTGAGGTCGGTGCGAGTTTATAGACACCAAACATGTATAGGTTTACTTACATCTAAGGGGTTCAAAAAATTCACAAGTTTGTCCAAAAAAAGTGGCGCATGTTTTGCGCCATTTTCCGAAACACGTAGCGTTCTAATTTTTTGGGATCTATGGCTCTGTGATGGCTTATTTTTTGTGTCTCGAGCTGACGTTTCTAATGGTACCATTTTTGCGCAGATGCTACGTTTTGATCGCCTGTTATTGCATTTTGCGTAAAACTTGCGGCGACCAAAAAACGTAATTTTGGCGTTTGGAATTTTTTTGCCACTACGCCGTTTACCAATCAGATTAATTGATTTTATATTTTGATAGATCGGGCATTTCTGAACGCGGTGATACCAAATATGTGTATATTTATTTATTTTTTAACCCTTTAATTTTCAATGGGGGAAAGGGAGGTGATTTGAACTTTTAGGTTTTTTTTTTTTATTTTTTAAAACTTTTTTTTAACTTTTTTTTTATTTTACTAGTCCCCCTAGGAGGCTATAGCGATCAGCAATCCGATCGCTATTATCTATCTGCTGATCACAGGTATATAGCTGTAAACAGCAGATACAGTCACTTTCTTTTTCCCTCTGCTCTCGGCCGAGGGAAAACGAAAGTGAAACATCATAGCTGCAGGCGTCATCACATGACTCTGTGCTACGATGGCAACCACCGATAGTCACGTGATCACGCACGTGACTTCCGGTGGGGGCGGCGATAAGGATAAAACATGGCCGCGCGCATTTAGATCTTGCTGCCAGACTTTGGCAGCAAGATTTAAGGGGTTAATGGCCGCAGGTGGAAGCGATTCCACCCGCTGCTAGCAGGCACAAATGTCGGCTGTTAAAAACAGCTATGTGTGCCGACCGCCGCCGCCTGCCCGCAGGAGGGGGCGGGGCTTAACGGGACACGCTCCATGACGAATATATCCGTCCATGGTCGTGAAGGGGTTAATAACACCGGTATACTATATATCCCAGTGATTCTGAGGCACTGTTTATTTTTTGTGACATATTGTACTTTATGTTTCTGGTAAATTTAGTTCAATTTTTTATTTATTTTTTAAATTATCTGAACTTTGACAAAACTGTTGAAAAATAAATGATTTTCAAACTTTAAATTTTTATACCCATAAACAAGATCATAGGTCATACCACACAAAATAATTAGTAAATAAAATTTATAAGATTGTTTACTTTACATGGTGTCGCAGAGTGAAAACTATGAATATGCCTAATCTAGTGCCCATACATTGTGTCCCTCTTGAGCTTCTGAAGACACACACCCCATAACATTTTAAGTAGTTCTTCCTGTTATAGTAATGCCCACCATGTGGTCACCATCTTTGGTTTGGGCACATGTCAGCACTTAGAAGGGGGGCAGGGGTATTTCTTTTTTAATATTCACAGTGTGGCAGTGATCAAACATCTTTATTCTATGGGTGTGTGTTATTACCAGCTTTATATTGTTTTATATGCTGCTAGTTTTGTACATTTGTTTTATCCAAAAAACTATTTGGTTTTGTGTTGCTATTTTCTGAGAGCTATAATTATTTTATTTTTCTACTCTCCGAGCCTTAAGAGGGCTTGATTTTTGGGTGATGATTTGACGTCTTCAGAAATACCATTTTGTTTTAAATATGACTTTTTCATCACTTTTGATTCCATTTTTTTGAGATGTAATATGCTGAAATGTACCGTTTGACTTATTTTTTATTTATTATTTTACAGTGTTTACTTAATGGGTTAAATAAATGGGACATATGTATAGCTTAGATTGTTATAGAATATCAATTGTGTACTTATTAAAATTTATATTTGCTTTTGCATAAAACCTGCATTTTTAATCATGAAACATTTTCTGTGATTTGTTTTGTGTTTTTTATATACTTCAACAAACTTAATTGAACATTTTTCTTTTTTGACATAGTTCAACTCTACTATTTTTACATTTTGATTGCTTGTCTAATACAGTACAATACTTCTATATTACAGTGTATCAGACCTATCATTTTTATATTTTCACATGGCCTGTTAGACCCTGTTTCGGCTGTAGCTAACAGGCCATCATAGCTGGCAGACCCCAATGCCTGAACTTATCATTACTTTTTCTTGGGGTGCCATAGCAAGTGTGGGTACTGATAGGCTTAAAAAGAGAGCACTTGTAACCCTCAAAATGCTGCAGTCACTATTCACCAATACTTCTAGGGACTTAAACCACCACATTCAGTGTTATGCGCCAAGTGACATCGTCACACTTCCTGCAGCGCAAGTCTCCCCAGATCATTGTTATACGTGACATCCCCATTATATCCCTATGACCACATGTGCTCATACATTGACCTCAGTCAGTCGATGAAAGTCCACATGATCGAAACTTCATAATATGTATATGGCTAAATTGGATTGTCACATTGATTAAAGTCTACATCACTTGCAAATTTCTCTTGTCAAATGCTGGGTTTATTACTAATATTAGTCTAATATGTCTCCCAACTCCTGCCCAGTAGGTAATATCTGGGAAGAGAAGGAACTGCCCTGTTGAATTTCAGCTGTGATCCTTTTGTTCTCCCTGGAGTCGTCACCAATGGAGAATTTTAGCTTTATCTTTCTTATAGAGAATAAAGAAGCCAATATGAGTACTACTGTGTTTTTGAAAATTGAATGATCAATTGGTTGATAGTTAACTAATATGTATAAGGACTTTAAGGGGTACTTTACACATTGCGACATCGCTTCCACTATATAGTCGGGGTCACGTCGTTAGTGACGCACATCCGGCGCCGGTAGCAACATCGCAACGTGTAAATCCTAGATGGAACAATGAACGAGTGCAGAAGCATACAATCTCGCTGATCTGTGTAACGTTGTTCATTTCCATAATGTCAGATCGACCGCAGGTACGATGTTGTTTGTCACTCCTGCAGCTCCACACATCGCTGTGTGTAAACCCGCAGGGGCGACAAACATCATCTGACCTGCGTCCCGACGGCAATGCGGAAGGGAGAAGGTGGGCGGGATGTTATTTCCCGCTCATCTCCGCCCCTCCGCTTCTATTGGCCGGCCGATTAGTGACATCGCGGTGACGACGCTGTGACGCCGAACGCACCTCCCCCTTGAAGGAGGGATTGTTCTGCAGTCACAGCAACGTCGCCGAGCAGGTATGTGCGTGTGATGCTGCCGTAGCGATAATGTTCGAAATGGCAGCAATCACCACATATCGCATGTGCGACGGGGGCGGGTACTATCGCGCTGGACATTGCTAGCCGATGCTAGCGATTTCGCAGCATGTAAAGTACCCCTAAATGTGAAGATTTAACCTAATGTAACATGGTTGTAGAAAAAGACATGGCTGCACATCCAAAAATAATAAGTCAATCTAAAGCCGCTAGACAAAATTAAAATACCTAAACATGAGGTTCTTGGTTTAACATTCTGATCAGACTGTATGACGCCCACTGCCATGTCACGGCAATCCTCAGAGTGGGTCCCTAACTTTTGACTTAAAAAGTGCAGCACCGTGCGATTACCACTACATCGCCTACAATGCACCAGCAGGGCAGGAGACCTGGTGCCTCACAGCACCCATATTGCAAGGCTGAGGGCGACTTTGCACTTTGCGACATTGCACGTGCGATGTCGATGGGGTCAAATCGAAAGTGACGCACATCCGGCGTCGCAGTCGATATCGCAACGTGTAAAACCTTTTTGATACGATGAACGAGCGCAAAAGCGTCGTTATCGTATCATCGCTGCAGCCTCCGACATTTCCATAATGCCGGTGCAGCGACAGGTGCGATGTTGTTCCTCGCTCCTGCGGCAGCACACATCGCTGTGTGTAAAGCCGCAGGAGCAAGGAACTTCACCTTACCTGCCGCCGGCTGCAATGAGAAGGACGGAGGTGGGCGGGATGTTTACATCCTGCTCATCTCCGCCCCTCCACTTCAATTGGCCGCCTGCCGTGTGACGTCGCTGTGACGCCGCATGACCCGCCCCCTTAGGAAGGAGGCGGGTCGCCGGCCAGAGGGATGTCGCATGGAAGGTATGTGCGTGTGATACTGCCGTAGTGATAATAATCGCTACGGCAGCTTTCACTAGATATTGCACGTGCGACGGGGACGGGACTATCGCTGTAGCATCGGTAACACATTGTTACTGATGTCGCAGCGTGCAAAGCCCGCCTGAGTCTCAAAGATTCCAGGCCACACCGCCCAACAGACACAAAATCCCCACAACAATGGCTGCCACACAGCACAGCAGTATGGGCGCTGTGAGGCACCAGGTCACCTGCCCTGCTGGTGCATTGTCGCTGCGGCAGTGTTTGGCACACAGCGCTGCACCTTTAAGACATCAAAGTTAGGAACCCACTCAGAGGTTCGCGGTGATGTGGCAGTGACTTCATACAGTCTTATCAGAATGTTTTACCAAGAACCTCATGTTCAGGTGCATAAATATATTGATTTACGATTTTTGGATGTGCGGTTCATGTCTTTTTCTACAACTATGTTGCAATGCATGGTGTATCCCCTGTGTTGTTTTGCTTGGATCTGCACTCCTCCCATTGGGCACAGGTGTTTTTAATTATCAGGAGACTGCAAGAGGGGTCTGCCTTTTCTTTTCTCTCAGTTCACATATTGGGAGCTGGTGGAAGGTGAGTTTCTCATCTCCTTTCACAGGATGTTTGTGCTGTGTGGTGGCCATTGTTTCAGTGATTTTGTGTCTGTGGGGTGGTGTGGCCTGTAGTCTTGGGGACTTAGCCTTGCAGAATGGGTGCTGTGAGGCACCAGGTCACCTGTCCTGCTGATTCCTTTTCGATACGGCAGTGTTTGGTGCATGGTACTGCTCGTTTAAGGCGTCAAAGTTAGGGAACCACTCAGAAGTTTGCGGTGACGTGGCAGTAGGCTTCATGCAGTCTGATCAGAATGTTTATCCAAGAACCTTATGTTCAGTTGCATAAATGTTTGCTTGGCAACATTAGATTAATTTATGATTTTTGAATGTGCGGCCATGTCTTTTTGTACAACTATGTTGTTTAACCTAATGTAAACCGGTCTGCAGGTTATTACTAGTGATGAGCGAGTACTAAAAAGCTCGGGTGCTCGAAGCTCGGGCCGAGCCTCCCAAGATACTCGTGTACTCGGCCCGAGCAACGAGCCCAATGTTATCCTATGGGAGACCCGAGTATTTTTGTGAAATGACCCCCCGGCAGCATGGAGAAACCCTAAAAATGTCACAAAAGTCTCAGAAGAGTGCTCAAATGACATGGCAACAGCATGGGGAAGACCCCTTGAAGCATTTATCACTGAAAAGTCACAGCTGTGAACAATTTTGTCCGCGTTTTACGCCATTTTTACGGACTCACCAGAAAACCTTCCAAAATGACCCCAAAATGATTTTTCATGGCGGAAATGTTAAGGGCACATACCCAATAGTGAGATAGAGCTGGTGTATGTTACTTTTTGAGATTAATACATGAAAGATTTTACGTGAAAACATTGTGTGGCACTCCGATGTCCCTGAGAAGAGACGTACATGAAGGCCTCTTGAGTCTAATGTGCCCATTTTGAGGAAGTGAGTCTTTGTAGTATTTTCCTTTGACAGGGCAGTCCAAAATTGTGAGGTTCACCAATGCCCCTGCATACAGACGTGCATGATGGCCTGTAAACCTGAAGTGCCCATTGTAAGGAAGTGGGTCTATTGTAGTATAGCCCTTAGGCAGGGCAGCCAAAAATTGGGAGGCTCCACGTTGTCCCTGGATAGAGACGTGCATGAGGGCCTGTAAACCTGAAGTGCCCATTGGAAGGAAGTGGGTCTATTGTAGTATAGCCCTTAGGCAGGGCAGCCAAAAATTTGGAGGCTCCACGTTGTCCCTGGATAGAGACGTGCATGAGGGCCTGTAAACCTGAAGTGCCCATTGGAAGGAAGTGGGTCTATTGTAGTATAGCCCTTAGGCAGGGCAGCCAAAAATTGGGAGGCTCCACGTTGTCCCTGGATAGAGACGTGCATGAGGGCCTGTAAACCTGAAGTGCCCATTGGAAGGAAGTGGGTCTATTGTAGTATAGCCCTTAGGCAGGGCAGCCAAAAATTGGGAGGCTCCACGTTGTCCCTGGATAGAGACGTGCATGAGGGCCTGTAAACCTGAAGTGCCCATTGGAAGGAAGTGGGTCTATTGTAGTATAGCCCTTAGGCAGGGCAGCCAAAAATTGGGAGGCTCCACGTTGTCCCTGGATAGAGACGTGCATGAGGGCCTGTAAACCTGAAGTGCCCATTGGAAGGAAGTGGGTCTATTGTAGTATAGCCCTTAGGCAGGGCAGCCAAAAATTGGGAGGCTCCACATTGTCCCTGGATAGAGACGTGCATGATGGCCTGTAAACCTGAAGTGCCCATTGTAAGGAAGTGGGTCTATTGTAGTATAGCCCTTAGGCAGGGCAGCCAAAAATTGGGAGGCTCCACATTGTCCCTGGATAGAGACGTGCATGATGGCCTGTAAACCTGAAGTGCCCATTGTAAGGAAGTGGGTCTATTGTAGTATAGCCCTTAGGCAGGGCAGCCAAAAATTGGGAGGCTCCACGTTGTCCCTGGATAGAGACGTGCATGAGGGCCTGTAAACCTGAAGTGCCCATTGGAAGGAAGTGGGTCTATTGTAGTATAGCCCTTAGGCAGGGCAGCCAAAAATTGGGAGGCTCCACGTTGTCCCTGGATAGAGACGTGCATGAGGGCCTGTAAACCTGAAGTGCTCATTGGAAGGAAGTGGGTCTATTGTAGTATAGCCCTTAGGCAGGGCAGCCAAAAATTGGGAGGCTCCACGTTGTCCCTGGATAGAGACGTGCATGAGGGCCTGTAAACCTGAAGTGCCCATTGGAAGGAAGTGGGTCTATTGTAGTATAGCCCTTAGGCAGGGCAGCCAAAAATTGGGAGGCTCCACGTTGTCCCTGGATAGAGACGTGCATGAGGGCCTGTAAACCTGAAGTGCCCATTGGAAGGAAGTGGGTCTATTGTAGTATAGCCGTTAGGCAGGGCAGCCAAAAATTGGGAGGCTCCACGTTGTCCCTGGATAGAGACCTGTTAGGTTCTTAGTGCCTCCGTGCTTGCATTTAAAAACCGCACGTGTGTGCCTGTTGGTGGCAGCTTTCCGCTGCATTTGTGTGAGTTTTGCAAAAACTTGGATATAACGCACAAGTCTAGTGAATACACATCAGCACAGCATTGCAAAATGCGCAAGGGCGTTGTCAACGAACAAGGAAGTGGACGTGATGGTGGTGCAGGCAGAGACCGAGGTTGTGTGCAAGCTCTAATTTCGCCACAACAAAGGGCCACATCTAGTCGCTCGCACGTCCTGTCCCAAATTCTTGGGGACCGCAGCAGTACACCGCTCTTGAACCAAGACCAGTGTCAACAGGTTGTTAGTTGGATAGCGGATAATGCTTCCAGTCAGATTGGCACCACCACAAACACTCTGTCTTCCACACGGTCAAGTGTCAGTAGCCGTGATACTGCACCGCACATTTCAGAACCTGATCCTCCTTCCTACCACCAGGCCGAGTACACGTCCACGGACATTACTGATCCCACACATGGACACTCGGAAGAGCTGTTCGTTCACGTTTCCATTCACAAATTCTGGCCTCTCGCCAGCTCCTGTTGAAGTGGGCCATGACGAGATTGTATGTACAGATGCCCAAATATTTGAGCAGCCACGTTCTCACGAAGTTGGCAACGTGTCTCAACAAGGGGTGGACGATGATGAGACACAATTGTCAGGAAGTCAGGAGGAGGAGCAGGGTGCGGAAGAGGAAGACGACGTGGTGGATGATCCAGTAACTGACCCAACCTGGCAGGAGGATATGCAGAGCGAGGACAGCAGTGCACAGGGGGAGGGAGGCGTAGCATCCCAACAGGCAGTAAGAAGCAGAGTGGTGGCCCCAGGCAGACGTCAGGCAACTGTTCCCCGGAACAACACGACACAAGGTGCCTGTACAAATGTTAGGTCTTCCCGAGTCTGGCTGTAATACTATTGTATGTATTGAGGATTTCGATTGCGTTAGGGCAATGACAACCAGAGACGAGTTCTTGGTGCAAGACGTTTATAATATGCAACCAGCAAATATGTACATAAACGGAACAAAAACACAGTAGAACATAAATACAGGAAATACCTTCCAGGGACGGAGCGAAAGGGAATTCCCGGGACTGCGCACCGGACTCCCCCAGGGAGACCACCAAGAGCGAACCCCTATACAGGGACTGTCTGGCAATCACCCCAGAAGCCCTAAATGCGCAGCAGCCGGGACACAAAAGGGCAATAGGTAAGTCCAAAAATGTCCGTACGTGATGTGAGTCCAGAGTGGTATTAAACGGAAGGAACCGGGCAGAAGTGCCGACCAAAGACGGCAAACGGAGTCCGGGCACAGCTAGATGATACCAGATGAAGTCCAGAGTCGGTGTCGGTTGTTTTCCAAGAGGATCCGAATAACAATCAGGAATAGAGTTGAGCGCGGTTCGTGGTTCGTGGTTCTCCAGTTCGCGGCTCGAGTGATTTTGGGGCATGTTCTAGATCGAACTAGAACTCGAGCTTTTTGCAAAAGCTCGGTAGTTCTAGAAACGTTCGAGAACGGTTCTAGCAGCCAAAAAACAGCTAAATCATAGCTTGGTTTCTGCTGTAATAGTGTAAGTCACTCTGTGAATCAAACTATTATCACATTTCAGTGTATAGTGTGCGTGAACAGCGCCTTCAGATCACTGCTGTTTCTATAATGGCGATCGCCATTTTTTTTTTTTTTTTTTCTTGTCTTCCTTCCCTAAGTGCGCGCGTCTTGTGGGGCGGGCCAGCATGTCAGCCAATCCCAGACACACACACAGCTAAGTGGACTTTGAGCCAGAGAAGCAACGGCATGTGTGATAGGATCTGCATGTCACATGTCCCTGCATTATAAAACCGGACATTTTCTTCACGGACGCCATTATCTGCCTTCTGCGTCTTTGGTGTCAGACATCACTGTCGCAGCTCCGTCTTCCTGAGTCCTATAGCCGATACAGCTGTATGCGCTGCATACACAGCGTTAGACAGCTTAGGGAGAGCACTTTATAGCAGTCCTTTTAAGGGCTCCAACCGGCAGGGTCAGAGAGCCATAGGTGACAGGTCCTGCAAACAGCAACAGCGTCTGTGTAGCCCAGGTCAGGGATTTCCTACCTGCATTTCACCATTAGGAGGGAATAGAAAGGCAGGCTTCCATTCCTCTACCCAGAGCACCACAATCCTGCCACTGTACCCTCTTGTCCTCTGCACACTCCAACTGATAACTAAGCCATTATACTAGCAAACACTCAGTGTACCTAGTGGCATCCTATACGTCTCTATTGGACTTTGCTATAGTCCCACTAGTGCAAAGACATTTGCAGAGCGCGTCTGCCTGCATTGCACACTACAACTCATTCTAACCAAGCCATTATACTAGCAAACACTCAGTGTACCTAGTGGCATCCTATACGTGGCTATTGGACTTTGCTATAGTCCCACTAGTGCAAAGACATTTGCAGAGCGCGTCTGCCTGCATTGCACACTACAACTCATTCTAACCAAGCCATTATACTAGCAAACACTCAGTGTACCTAGTGGCATCCTATACGTGGCTATTGGACTTTGCTATAGTCCCACTAGTGCAAAGACATTTGCAGAGCGCGTCTGCCTGCATTGCACACTCCAACTCATTAAAACCAAGCCATTATACTAGCAAACACTCAGTGTACCTAGTGGCATCCTATACGTGGCTATTGGACTTTGCTATAGTCCCACTAGTGCAAAGACATTTGCATAGCGCGTCTGCCGGCATTGCACACTCAAACTCATTTTAACTAAGCCATTATACTAGCAAACACTCAGTGTACCTAGTGGCATCCTATACGTGGCTATTGGACTTTGCTATAGTCCCACTAGTGCAAAGACATTAGCAGAGCACATCTGCCTGCATTGCACACTACAACTCATTCTAACCAAGCCATTATACTAGCAAACACTCAGTGTACCTAGTGGCATCCTATACGTGGCTATTGGACTTTGCTATAGTCCCACTAGTGCAAAGACATTTGCATAGCGCGTCTGCCTGCATTGCACACTCAAACTCATTTTAACTAAGCCATTATACTAGCAAACACTCAGTGTACCTAGTGGCATCCTATACGTGGCTATTGGACTTTGCTATAGTCCCACTAGTGCAAAGACATTAGCAGAGCACATCTGCCTGCATTGCACACTACAACTCATTCTAACCAAGCCATTATACTAGCAAACACTCAGTGTACCTAGTGGCATCCTATACGTGGCTATTGGACTTTGCTATAGTCCCACTAGTGCAAAGACATTTGCAGAGCGCGTCTGCCTGCATTGCACACTCCAACTCATTAAAACCAAGCCATTATACTAGCAAACACTCAGTGTACCTAGTGGCATCC